>NC_036651.1:6098267-6148077 GCF_002806865.2 Cucurbita pepo subsp. pepo | reverse complement strand
TTTTTATGAATTTGTCATTTTTATTTATTTATTTATTTATTGTACTTACCCCTAAATTAGTAGTTAATATATATAAATAAATAAATAATATAAATAAATAAATACATAAATATATACTTAATTATTTATTTATTTATTTATTTTACTTACCCCTAAATTAGTAGTTAGTACATTTATATATATATATATATATATATATATATATATATATATATATATATATATATATATATATATTATTTATTTATTTATTGTACTTACCCCTAAATTAGTAATTAATACATTTATTTATATATATATATATTTGTTTATTTATTTATTATTTGTTTATTTATTTAGTGTACTTACCCAAAATGAGTAGTTAATACATTTATATATATATATTTATTTATTTATTTATTTACTGTACATACCCCAAAATTAGTAGTTAATACCTTTGTAGTTATATATATATATATATTTATTTATTTATTTGTTTGTTTATTTATTTACTGTACTTACCCCAAAATGAGTAGTTAATACCTTTTTATATATATATATATATATATATATATATATATATATATTTATTTATTTATTTATTTGTTTATTTATTTATTTACTTACTTACTGTACTTACCCAAAAATTAGTAGTTAATACATTTGTAGTTATATAATATATATATATATATATATATATATTTATTTATTTATTTGTTTATTTATTTATTTACTTACTGTACTTACCCAAAATGAGTAGTTAATACATTTGTAGTTATATATATATATATATTTATTTATTTATTTGTTTATTTATTTACTTACTATACTTACCCCAAAATTAGTAGTTAATACATTTGTAGTTATATATATATATATATATATATATATATTTATTTATTTATTTATACTTTATTGTACTTACCCCTAAATTAGTAGCTAATACATTTCTAGATAGAAATTATGAATCCTTCATATAAAAACAAAAAGTTAAAACACGACCATATATGTTAAGGATTTGTTTTGTATTGCCTTTTCAAGCGTCAAAATAATAATAATAAAAAAAAGAATTATTTTTCTAAAATTTTCTTTATATGGCAACCACTAAAAATAATTTTTTAAGAATAAATAAGTTATTTGGAGGGTAAGACTTATAATCTAAATTATAAAAAATAATAAAAAAAAAGTATTTTTGAAAATAACTTCTTTCCAAATTTTTATAATATATAAAAATGACAAAAATACCCTCACTCTACCTACACTTCTCAACCGAAACTATTGTTAAGAACTACCCAAAATTGATAATGATATTTAGTTATAAATTATAGTTTATCATATATATTATATTTAATCTTTATTATAGAAAAATATTTAGATATTTCCATGTTGCAACTTAGGTATCATATTTACGTTAGCTAGTGTGTATCACCCTATGAGAATCAAGTATGGTATAGATCAACTGAAAGAGGTATGCATAAAAGTATTTGTCGCAAGGATAAACCCTAGAATTCCGTCTGTTTTTTGAGTTTGGAAAAGTGCTGATTTTCCGGAAAGAAAATCTTATGATATGTTGGGAATTTCTTATGATAATCATCCACATCGATGACCCTTCCGTAAGGATTATACTGCCCCCAATTTTTATAAAATACATTAAATAATACGAAACTAATCTTCAGACAACTCAATTACGGAATGAATTAGACAATTTAGGGTAAAAGATTCAAATTTCTTAGCAATGAATTGGACATACAGCTCTTCATTTCCAAAACAGAATAAGAACATTAATGAAGAAGGAGAATGAAAAGAATTATTAAGAGGATGAACTGTAAAACAGGCATTTTGGGTATGATTAGTAGTAACAACAAATGGGTATTCTAAAAATGGAAGAATCATGGTCAGCCATTACATGAATTTCTCCGAAAAGCTCTGGTTTTGTTAGGTACATACAGAGTGGTATAAAAAAGAAGGCTCTGAATGGAACAATTTGGCAGTGAGGGAGATTTCCATTGAGACAAGGGTGGAGGAGGGGAAGAGATAGCATTTGGGTTTCAAAATTTGAGCGTTATGACCGTCGATGGGAAGAACAATTTTTCAAGTTTCTCCATTGGTAGCGGCGGTGCAGAGGAGGAAAACGACTGTCCGATCGAGGAGGTCCGGCTGACGGTTCCGATCACCGATGACCCGACGGAGGCGGCCTTGACGTTTAGAACATGGGTGTTGGGGCTGATGTCGTGTTGTCTTCTGGCGTTTGTGAATCAATTTTTTGGGTATCGGCAAAATCAGCTGTATATTTCGTCTGTGTCGGCTCAGATTGTGGCGCTGCCTCTTGGAAAGCTGATGGCGGCCACTTTGCCGACCAGGGTTTTTAAAGTTCCGATGTTGAATTGGTCGTTTACTTTGAATCCTGGGCCGTTCACGTTGAAGGAACATGTTCTTATTACCATCTTTGCTAGTTGTGGCGCCGGCGGTGTTTATGCTGTTAACATTGTTACCATTGTTAAGGCTTTCTACCGCAGGAAACTCCATCCTGCAGCTGCTTTGATGCTTTCTATGACTACTCAGGTCAGCCTCCTAATTCCCCTTTTTTATCCTCCTTTACTTTCAATTTTTTCGTTTCGGTTCCGGGTGTCAGTGTCGTTTACGGTATAAAATATATTTTTCATTCTTGTCCATATGGTGGATCGGAGATCGGGAAGCCTTCTTTTGTCCCATTTATCTAATGACCAAAATTCTCTCATCCCTGTTTAAATATAGATTCTTTACGGTCTTGTTAATAGTCCTTATCTTTTTTGGGTTTTCCTTGAGTCGTTCTAGGGATCATCTCTAACCAATGCAAGATCTTAGACATGAGTCGTTCTAGGGATCATCTCTAACCAATGCAAGATCTTAGACATGAGCCGTTCTAGGGATCATCTCTAACCAATGCAAGATCTTAGACATGAGCCCGTTTACAAAAACAGGTTTCTACACCCCTTCATACAACCAAATGAGCCCTCCTAAAAAAGAGGTTTCTACACCCTTTCATACAAAATGATTCATTCTCCTGAATCATTCTCCTCTCGAACCGATCTTACACATGAGCCCTCGTAAAAAGAATTATTAGTTCTCCCCGACAGAATTGAGCCCTCCATAAATGGGATCTAATCTATTAGAGGTGGGGTCATTTGGTTCATATGAAGAGGGTA
Source organism: Cucurbita pepo subsp. pepo (assembly GCF_002806865.2). Taxonomy (NCBI): domain Eukaryota; kingdom Viridiplantae; phylum Streptophyta; class Magnoliopsida; order Cucurbitales; family Cucurbitaceae; genus Cucurbita; species Cucurbita pepo. Next base: position 6,144,913 of record NC_036651.1, on the reverse strand, counting down.
GGAATGGTCACGAGTCTTAACACTACCCTTATTTATTTCTTACTTTTTATTCTTTATATTATCATCATATTACCATTAAAATTCTAAATTGGTTCGGGTTAAGCGAAATCAACCTGAAGAACTGAACTCGACCCGACCCCTAACATGAAAATTTGAATGTAACAGATGCTTGGGTATGGATGGGCTGGAATATTCAGAAAATTCCTAGTTGATTCTCCATACATGTGGTGGCCTGCAAATTTGGTTCAAGTTTCTCTCTTCAGGTACTTCATGTTCCATGTTCCACCAACTTTGTACCCAATTGTGTACTAAAGCTTGTCAAAAACCAACAGGGCCTTGCATGAGAAAGAGAAGAGGCCAAGAGGAGGACACACAAGGCTACAGTTCTTCCTCCTCATCTTCATCTCAAGCTTTGCTTACTACATCATCCCCAGCTATCTCTTCCCCTCCATAACTTGCATCTCTATTGTCTGTCTCATTTGGAAAAACTCCATCACTGCCCAACAAATCGGTTCCGGTTTCTACGGCCTCGGCATCGGCTCCTTCGGTCTCGACTGGTCGACCGTTGCCAGCTTCTTGGGCAGTCCCTTGGCCACTCCTGGCTTTGCCATTGTCAATATCTTAATTGGCTTCTTCTTGATTGTTTATGTTACCCTCCCTATTTCCTATTGGTCTAATTCCTTCGACGCCAAGCGTTTTCCGTTCATTTCTTCTCACACTTTCGACTCGTTAGGCAATAATTACAACATTTCTAGAGTTCTTAATAGCAAGACTTTTGATCTTGACCAAGTTGGGTATGATAACTATAGCAAGCTTTACTTGAGTGTCTTCTTTGCCTTTTCTTATGGCTTGAGCTTTGCCACTTTGACTGCCACTATTTCACATGTTGCTCTCTTCCATGGAAGGTAACTAACCATGCTTTCAATTTGATTCCATATAACATAACACGGATTCTTCTCTCACTCGACTTGCTTGTTTTTGTAGATCGATATGGCAACTATGGAAGAAGACAACGTCGGCGACCGAGCTCGGAGACGTGCATACGAGGATAATGAAGAGGAACTATAAAGAAGTGCCTCAATGGTGGTTTTCTAGTATTTTGGTTATAATGGTTGCTCTTGCCTTGCTTGCTTGTGAAGGTTTTGATAAACAGCTCCAATTGCCATGGTGGGGGATTATGCTTGCTTGTGGAATTGCACTCTTCTTCACTTTGCCTATTGGGATCATCCAAGCTACTACAAACATGGTATGTATAACGGCACAACCCCATTGTTAACAAATATTCATCTTGTTAGGGAGAGGTTTTGTAACGGATCAAATCGATCGTTAGTAGATATTGTCCTATTTAGGTTTTCTCTTTCGGACTTCCCCTCAAAATTTTTAAAACGTGTTTGTTAGGGAGAGGTTTTGTAACAGGTCAAATCGATCGTTAGTAGATATTGTCCTATTTAGGTTTTCTCTTTCGGACTTCCCCTCAAAATTTTTAAAACGTGTTTGTTAGGGAGAGGTTTTGTAACAGGTCAAATCGATCGTTAGTAGATATTGTCCTATTTAGGTTTTCTCTTTCGGACTTCCCCTCAAAATTTTTAAAACGTGTTTGTTAGGGAGAGGTTTTGTAACAGGTCAAATCGATCGTTAGTAGATATTGTCCTATTTAGGTTTTCTCTTTCGGACTTCCCCTCAAAATTTTTAAAACGTGTTTGTTAGGGAGAGGTTTTGTAACAGGTCAAATCGATCGTTAGTAGATATTCTCCTATCAAGGCACTTTCAATGCTTTAATTTGATCTTTAGTAAATATTGTCCTATTTGGGTTTTCTCTTTCGGACTTCCCTTAAAATTTTTAAAACGTGTCTGTTAGTAGATATTGAAAATCTTTAAGCTTTACCTTTTGGGCTTCCCCTCAAAATTTTTAAACTCAATTATAAAATTGAAAATGGTATTTTTTTCTTGTTCAAAAAATCAAAAGAAATATAGACCTTTCTTTTTCATATATAATAGTATACTGAAATTCTTTATTAAAAATTTAATGAGACATTAAATGTGTTTGTTAGGGAGAGGTTTTGTAACAGGGCTCATCAATCGTTAGTAGATATTGTTCTATTTGGGTTTTCTCTTTCGGGCTTCCCCTCAAAATTGCTCTCGTTTAGGGAGAGGTTTTGTAACAACCCAAATACACCATAGTTCATTACAGTGAGGTTTTCACACCCTTATAAAGGGTGTTCCGTTCTCCTCCTCAACTAATGTGGGATCTCATACTACGAGTTGGGGAGGGATTTGAGCTAACTTTTGAAATGATTCGGTGTTGCAGCAACCAGGATTGAATGTCATAACCGAGCTAATCATAGGGTATATCTACCCTGGGAAGCCCCTAGCAAATGTGGCTTTCAAGACATATGGTTACATCAGCATGTCACAAGCACTAAGCTTTGTTGGTGATTTCAAATTGGGGCACTACATGAAGATCCCACCAAGAGCCATGTTCACAGTTCAGGTATTATTATACTCATAATACTTTTATCGACTCGAATAAAAAACAACTCACCCCGACCCCGCTCCAGCTCGTAGGAACGATAGTATCATCAAGCGTGTACTTCAGCACAGCATGGTGGCTACTAACAAGTGTGGAAAACATCTGCGACCTAAGTATGTTACCAGAAGGAAGTCCATGGACATGTCCAGGAGACGACGTGTTCTACAACGCATCGATCATATGGGGAGTCGTCGGACCGCTACGAATGTTCACAAAGTACGGGGTCTACGGAGCAATGAACTGGTTCTTCCTTGTAGGGCTGCTAGCCCCAGTGCCTGTGTGGCTTCTTGCTAGGCAGTTCCCTAATAAGAAATGGATCACACTCATAAACATGCCTATCATAATAGGAGCAACAGGAGGCATGCCACCAGCAAGATCAGTGAACTACATAACATGGGGAGTGGTTGGGATGTTCTTCAACTTCTATGTGTACAAGAAGTACAAGGGGTGGTGGGCGAGGCATAACTATATCTTGTCAGCTGCTTTGGATGCTGGGGTTGCATTTATGGGCATTGTTGTGTATTTCACTTTGCAATCTAAGGATATTATTGGACCAGACTGGTGGGGTTTGGCTAATGATGACCATTGCAGTTTGGCCAAGTGCCCGACAGCTCCAGGCGTCGTGGCTAAGGGATGTCCAGTTCTTTAGGATGAACCGTCAAGCACAACTTCGAACTTGTACAGTTTATTAGGTATCTTATCATAAGAACGTATTTGGGTTTAAGTTGTTAGTAAGATTAATTTGTTAGTTGAAGTTTTATCCTTTGCGTTGTTTCGATTTGATGAACTATGTTTAGATTAAATTATATTAATAAAATTTGATTTAAGATATAAAGGTATTTGTGAAATATATTTTATTATACAACTCTAATGAAATATATTTGTTAGTGTATTTTCTTGCTTTTTTAGGAGCGGTAGCTTGTATTATATTTAAAAAAGATTATACTTTTAATCTTACTTCAGTCTTATTCTTAACATGGTATACGAGCATTCATATTGTGGTGTTCTTAATATCAAAATTTCATTTTTAACGGTGGAATAAGCTAAATCCAGTTCAAAAAGTGTAAGAATATGATATTTATCTTGGTTAACTTATTTAATTGAAGTTGATATTGCTGAAGGTATTACTCACGCCAAGATAGTTCAAAAAGTGTGGGTTGATCTTCACAGTCAATTACTCACTCCAGCAATTTTTTTGGATACAAAAGTTGATAGCGATGATCACCATATTTCACCAAGCTTGCACTCTGGGATGAATTTGCACACCATATTGATCAACAAGAATAAGATAAGTTGATACAACTACATGAGGCTCAATGAGTCTTGTAAAATGGTGAGATCTAACATATGGGGTGATGACTCCATTATTTTGTTAGGATCTAACATAAAATGGTGAGATCTAACATATGGGTGAGATCTAACATAAGATAAGTTAGGATCGCACAAGCTCGATCCGATTTAACCATCTACTATATATATAGCTATTTACCATTAGCTATTTACCATATATAGCTTTACCATATATAGCTTTATCTTCCCTATTGAGGGTCCGTTCGCATTAGCTATTTACCATATATAGCTTTACCATATATAGCTTTATCTTCCCTATTGAGGGTCCGTTCTGCGAAGCAACAGTTAAACTCCGGAAGCGGAAGGTTAGTGTGTTAGAGTATACTATCAGTTTGGTCTAATAGACTTATAGTAGTATACACCGGCAAAGTATATGAGTATACACTTATGCTGGTCATACCTCATAAGGGTGCAGGTAAATGGGAGAGTACTTTTTTCCAAATCTTTGTTGTCGGCAAGATACACCTTCTCGAAATTTCCAGACTTGAAATTCCAGAACAACTCTTTATTTGGAGACGAATGAAAAGATGCACCTGAATCCAAAATCCAGGATTCAATCGAACTGTCCACGCTGAGAATTACAGCATCCCGAATGTCTTCGGCTGAATTTATAGAATCATCATCATCTCCAGATTTGTGACTCTGCTTCCTCTTTGGTCTTGTACAACCTGTCCGAAAGTGACATTTTTCTCCACAATTCCAACACGTTACGTTTGGTCTATTTGGAGATTTTTCTCGGTTCTTTGATTTTGATCGCCCTTTGTTTGAGCCCTTCGGTTTACTTCTTCCCCTTCGATCAACACTGAGAGCATTGCTTGATGAATCTCCAGTTTCTCGTTTGCGAATACTTTTGCTGAGAACTACATCTCGAATTTCACCAAACTTCAGTTTATCAGATCCTCGAAAACTACTGATTGCGGCAACAACAGTATCCCATGACTCGGGTAAGGATGACATCAAAATCAACGCTTTAATTTCATCTTCGAAATTAATTTCCACCGAACTCAGTTGATTTGTGATCATATTGAATTCATTTATATGATCAGCAACAAGTTCATCTTTAGACATCTATAGATTGAACAATCTCCGCATCAAATACACCTTGTTCATAGCCGATGGTTTTTCATACATATTTGACAGCGCCTTCAATAGATCTGACGTTGTCTTCTCCTTGATGATGTTAAACGCCACGTTTCTGGATAGCGTCAACCGGATCAACCCCAAGGCTTGTCGATCCTTGAGCTTCCACTGTTTCGTGGTCATGGTATCCGGCTTCTCCCCCAACAGAGGTTCGTGAAGATCTTTCTGGTACAGATAATCTTCAATCCGCATCTTCTAGAAACCGAAATCGGATCCATCGAACTTCTCAATTCCAATCTTTGAACTTTCCATCTTCACGGATCGTGGTGAATTTCGCCTCTCTCTAATACCAGTTGTTAGGATCGCACAACAACGCACACGCTCGATCTAGATGAACACAAAAAACAGAATAGAGAAAAGTGCAAGGAGAACTCTGGCTAAAAGGATTTTTTTATTGATGACTTCACGTATGTACAGTAAAAGAGAATTACAGAGAATAGAAAGTACATTTCAAAGCTCTATCGGACGGAATATATATATAGTTCAGTTTACTATATATAGTTTTACCAGATTTAACTATCTACTATATATAGCTATTTACTATATATAGCTTTACTCGATTTAACCATCTACTATATATAATTATTTACCATATATAGCTTTATCGGATATAGCTTTACCAAATATAGTTTTACCGGATATAACTGTTGACCAAGCTATAAATAAGTAGCAGGCTCCATAACCTAACATACTTGTACAAGAAGAGAAATGTCAGGTAACTTCTGAATCTACTGTAAGTCGTTGTTACTCTCTTGCTTTCTTATATAATGTCTCTTCCAAAAATCTCTCTTTTGAAAATCTCTCTCGTTCTTCTGTATTCAGCTGAACGATATTGACAGAATTAAGGGTTCAACACTCATCAATTATATGACTAATTCTATTGTAGTGTTCACATTATTTGTCCTTGGTGAATTTTGAATATGTTGTATTCTTTTGGACTGCTACGTTTTAGTAGATTTAGAAGTATCGCACTTTTGATGGTAGCGGACTTGCGATTGTGCGGTACTCACTTTCCAACGACAAGTGAGCTAAGCCAATTCATTTTGCGTCGCCTACGGCCAAGCAACGTATGCTCGAGCTTCTAGCCTCTAGCCTCTATTTAAGAGAAAGTTTTAGAAAACGAGGGCAGTCACCTAATTTCATTCCAAATCTTTCTTCCATCATTTGTAAATATGTCATCCTTAATTTTCTCGTTTTAAGAACAATATTGATAGAACGTTCAGCTGAATATAGGATAACAGTCACCTAATTTCATTCCAAATCTTTTTTCCATCATTTGCAAATACGTCATCCTTCATTTTCTCGTTTAAATTTCTAACTGATCAATTGTATCTTTCTCATAAAAAACAGTCACCTAATGTCATTCCAAACCTTTCTTACTAACGTTACTCTTTCTCATAACTATAATATTTGACATACAATCTCATAAATTCTTTATCAACTGTGATGTTAAATTTTGTGAGATTTTCCTTTCGGATCAGTTTCACAAACTTTGACATTAGCTTCCTCAACTCCCATTTTACAACTCTATGATTCTCTTACTCAAACATTCATTTTCCTCCTATGTTCCTTCTCCATCGCCTTATGTTCCTTCTCCATATTCACCCACTAATTCTCATTTTGTCCCACCTTAAATTTCTCACATTCTATTCATTCTCGAGATTCACCCACTAATTCTAATCTTATCTCACCTAATACATCAGTTTTACTCCGACATTCTACTCGTACCAAACAATCTCTAGCTTGACATAATGATTAGGAGATATCTTCTGCAGCCAATCATTTAACCTCTAAGTCCCAGCACTGGCACCATGTCTTCTCATCATCATTATCTTTTATTCTATCGTTTTTCTTCTACTCAACATGCTTTTCTAGCTCTTATTACTACCTAAACAGAACTTAAAACCTATGATGAGGTAGTTGGCGACCCATTATGGCAGCAGACTATGAATTCTGAAATTGCAGCTTTGGAACGTAATCATACTTGGTCTCTCATTCCTCTACCACCTGGCCCTAAAAGCCATTGACTATCGTTGGGTGTACAAGATTAAATACAATTTTGATGGTTCTGTTGAACGATATAAAGCTTGGGTGACAACAAAAGGATACACTCAGGTTGAAGATATTGATTTCAAAGAGATATTTTCTCCTACAACGAAACTTACTATACTTCGTTGCTTACTAACTATTGTTATTCGAAAATGATTCACTCATCAGTTGGATGTTCAAATGCATTTCTCCATGGAATTCTAGAAGAGGAAGTATACATGTCTTTACCACCAAGTCTTCGATGACAGGGGGAGAATACAATATGTTGGCTTCATAAGTCTCGTTATGGGTTAAAACAGGCTTCTTGCAATTGGTTCTCCATATTCTCTACCACTATACAAAATGCAGGCTACACTCAGTCAAAAGCCGATTACTCTTTATTTACTAAGAGTAGAGGTACTTATTTCACTACAGTTCTTATCTATGTTGATGATATTCTGTTGACAGACAATGATCTCAAAGAAATTCTACATCTCAAGACTTGTTTACTCGAGAAATTCCTTATAAAAAATTTAGGGAATTTGAAATATTTCCTAGGCATTGAATTTTCTCAATCTAGAAAAGAAATTTTTATGTCTCAAATGAAATATGTTTTAGACATTCTTCAAGACACAAGTCGTACAGGACCACGTACAAAAAAAAATTTCTATTGAGCAAAATTTGAAGCTTTCTTTAACAGAAGGGGAGAAATTGATGTTTCAAGCAAATACAGACGGTTGATTGATAGATTTATATATTTAACTGTTACCATACTTGACATAGTGTATTCAATTCATGTTTAGTCAATTTAAGTATGAACCAAGAAACCCATATTGGGAGACAGCTCTTCGAGTTCTGAGATACATTAAAGGTACTCCTGTTGTTGTGAACACACACAAACTAACTCAAAATGAAACTTGAAATCAATTGCATTGAAAAACAAAAGAACTTGGTTGACTTTTATAAGCATTACAAACTAATGAATTTAGTAAAGATTAGTAAACTCCAAAAATAAAAATTAACAACTCACTAAATGATTTAGTGGTCCTAACATCCCTAAAGAAATGTTCTAAGCTAACCATTTCAACCCTAAAGAAATGGTGTAATATAATACTTCACTCATCCCTAGCCGCACACACTGAAAAACTTTTATCATCTAACTTCTTTCTCCTATTGATACATGAACATGACCAATGCATCCAAAAATTCGAAAATAATCAACATTAGGTTTTACGCCACTCCAAGCCTCCTCAGGAGTCATATCTTTTATTACCACTGTAGGACTTCTATTGACTACGTGCACTGTCCAGTTTATTGCTTCTGGCCAAAAATTCTTTGAAACTTTCTTCTCTGATAATATACTTCTAACCATGTTCATGATTGTTTTGTTCTTGTGCTCGTTCATGATTGTTTTATTCTTGTCCTAGGCTGCACCATTTTGTTGGGGAGTGTAGGCTGCATTAAGTTGTCTACTGATACCATTAATTTTGCAAAAAATATTGAACTCGTGAAAGGTGAACTCTTCGCCCCTATTTGTGCACAGACAATGAATAAAATCTTTCTCTTTCTCAAAAAGATTTTTGTAATTCTTGAAGTTAATAAAGGCTTCAGATTTTTTAACAAGAAAATATATTCACACCTTGCGGCGGTAATCATCAATAAAACGTATGAAATATCTGTTCTCACTCCTGGAAAGTGGGTTGATGGGTCCACCAGTCTTGTGTTGCTCTCCATAAACTTCTCTTTGAAAATGCATCCTTATGTTGATTTCCCACCATGCAATCTGGNAAGAGTTTGAAGTTGTGCTCTTTTGACTCTTATGGAACCGTGGTACTTCTGCTTCATAGATTCTCAAATTTGTTTGGCAATATCTTTATTAAGGATTGTTTCCATAAAAGTTGAATCAATGNCTCTCACCATTTGCTTATGTTGCAATGTTCTCAAACCCTTGAAGCCCTAGATACCCATATATGTGGTGTCAAAGATGAGTANATGGCTTGGAACAAATAATTCTTAACCTTCAAATCTTTCACCTTCTGGTCTNTTGTCTTCTATAATTGTTTGGAAACAAGTGGCGGTTTGTGGCACGAATCTTGCAAGTAATATGAACATCCTATTTGCAGACATTGTGGTTTGCATAATAAGACCATTCTTGAGATGCTAGATTTTGCATTATCCATGTTGTATCAAAATAAGTACTCCAATTTCTTGCAATTGTCCAAGAGTTGATAGGTTGTTTTTCAACTCAAGTATATAGAAAACATCAGTGATTACCTAAGTGACTCCAGCAACTTGCAACCTAATGTTACCTTTTCCCAACACCGCCATCTTGAAATTATTTATAAGCTTTACAAATTATCGAACTTCCTCATCAAGATCTAATAACCATTCTTTGTTTGCACACATATGATTGCTACACCTCGAATCAAGGAACCAAACATCTTCCCTCCTTGATTGATTGAACTCCACATATGACATCAGCAACATTTCTTCTTTCTCCTCAAGCTCAACATAATTTGCTTCCTTCTCCCATCGAGGACACTCATATCTAAAGTGTGCTAACTGATGACACTTATATCTCTCAACTGTAGTTTTGTTGAATGAATGTCTACTTCTTTCCCTTCCTCTACTTCTTCCTCAAAAAGCTTCACAAGCTCGATCACCTCCTCTTCCACCGATTCTATTATCGTATGTCACCTTTAGTACTTGTTCATCACCTACACGTTCATTTAGTCTTTGCTTATGTATCAGCAAAGATGAATAATCGATGGTTAAAATGTCTAAGTTATTAGACTATTCAATCGAACATATAACATAGTCAAATCTTGAGGTCATTGATCTCAAGATTTTTTCAATAATAACCACTTGTTTCATGTTTTCACCATGAATTTTCTTCTTATTTGCAATGGTGAGAGTTCGAACAAAATATGCATCAACACTCTCGCCCTCTTTTATCTACAGGACTTCAAACTCTTTCGTAAGAGTTTGAAGTTGTGCTCTTTTGACTCTTATGGAACCGTGGTACTTCTGCTTCATAGATTCTCAAATTTGTTTGGCAATATCTTTATTAAGGATTGTTTCCATAAAAGTTGAATCAATGGCTTGGAACAAATAATTCTTAACCTTCAAATCTTTCACCTTTTGGTCTGCAATTGTTTTTTGTTGTGCTTCAATAATCTCAACTTCTTTTGTTGCGGCAGGGGTTTTGATATCCACCTGTCGCATTAGCCACTCGAGCACATCAACATTTGTTANCCTAATGTTACCTTTTCCCAACACCGCCATCTTGAAATTATTTATAAGCTTTACAAATTATCGAACTTCCTCATCAAGATCTAATAACCATTCTTTGTTTGCACACATATGATTGCTACACCTCGAATCAAGGAACCAAACATCTTCCCTCCTTGATTGATTGAACTCCACATATGACATCAGCAACATTTCTTCTTTCTCCTCAAGCTCAACATAATTTGCTTCCTTCTCCCATCGAGGACACTCATATCTAAAGTGTGCTAACTGATGACACTTATATCTCTCAACTGTAGTTTTGTTGAATGAATGTCTACTTCTTTCCCTTCCTCTACTTCTTCCTCAAAAAGCTTCACAAGCTCGATCACCTCCTCTTCCACCGATTCTATTATCGTATGTCACCTTTAGTACTTGTTCATCACCTACACGTTCATTTAGTCTTTGCTTATGTATCAGCAAAGATGAATAATCGATGGTTAAAATGTCTAAGTTATTAGACTATTCAATCGAACATATAACATAGTCAAATCTTGAGGTCATTGATCTCAAGATTTTTTCAATAATAACCACTTGTTTCATGTTTTCACCATGAATTTTCTTCTTATTTGCAATGGTGAGAGTTCGAACAAAATATGCATCAACACTCTCGCCCTCTTTTATCTACAGGACTTCAAACTCTTTCGTAAGAGTTTGAAGTTGTGCTCTTTTGACTCTTATGGAACCGTGGTACTTCTGCTTCATAGATTCTCAAATTTGTTTGGCAATATCTTTATTAAGGATTGTTTCCATAAAAGTTGAATCAATGGCTTGGAACAAATAATTCTTAACCTTCAAATCTTTCACCTTTTGGTCTGCAATTGTTTTTTGTTGTGCTTCAATAATCTCAACTTCTTTTGTTGCGGCAGGGGTTTTGATATCCACCTGTCGCATTAGCCACTCGAGCACATCAACATTTGTTAAGAAAAAACTATGTTTAATTTCATAAATTATGTAAAAGTCAAATGGTCAATTTGACTTATTCTTTGTGGAGATTAAAGGGGATCGGGAATAAATCCCGTCCACAAACGTCTTTTGTCGGGAGACTATAAATACCCACAATATGTTATGTAAAATTCAGATTCGTGGATGAATGTAACTCAGATCTCAAATTGAGACGTTTCCCTTAGAAATCCGAGCATCATATTTGTCATTTCTAAGTTTCAAGCAATTCTTGTGGTAGAATTGCACCCGAGCCATTCAATCAAGCCTTGATCAAGTTAGATTGTGGAGTGACTCAATTTCAAGGTTTCCAAATCTTGCTTCTAGATCTTCGATCGTAAGAGATAATCTAATTCTAGCCTTATCTCTTGGTTGATCCAAATTTCGTATAAGGAGGTGTTAATTACTTTGATTCAAAGGTTCTTGCTTCAAGAAAAGCTTGGATCGTTGGGCTGAGGATTAGGGTTGTCTTATCACTATCCAGAAATGTGACGTTCAAAATCATCAAGGAGAAGACAACATCAGATCTGTTGAAGGTGTGGTCAAATATGTACGAAAAATTGCNAGTCAAATCTTGAGGTCATTGATCTCAAGATTTTTTCAATAATAACCACTTGTTTCATGTTTTCACCATGAATTTTCTTCTTATTTGCAATGGTGAGAGTTCGAACAAAATATGCATCAACACTCTCGCCCTCTTTTATCTACAGGACTTCAAACTCTTTCGTAAGAGTTTGAAGTTGTGCTCTTTTGACTCTTATGGAACCGTGGTACTTCTGCTTCATAGATTCTCAAATTTGTTTGGCAATATCTTTATTAAGGATTGTTTCCATAAAAGTTGAATCAATGGCTTGGAACAAATAATTCTTAACCTTCAAATCTTTCACCTTTTGGTCTGCAATTGTTTTTTGTTGTGCTTCAATAATCTCAACTTCTTTTGTTGCGGCAGGGGTTTTGATATCCACCTGTCGCATTAGCCACTCGAGCACATCAACATTTGTTAAGAAAAAACTATGTTTAATTTCATAAATTATGTAAAAGTCAAATGGTCAATTTGACTTATTCTTTGTGGAGATTAAAGGGGATCGGGAATAAATCCCGTCCACAAACGTCTTTTGTCGGGAGACTATAAATACCCACAATATGTTATGTAAAATTCAGATTCGTGGATGAATGTAACTCAGATCTCAAATTGAGACGTTTCCCTTAGAAATCCGAGCATCATATTTGTCATTTCTAAGTTTCAAGCAATTCTTGTGGTAGAATTGCACCCGAGCCATTCAATCAAGCCTTGATCAAGTTAGATTGTGGAGTGACTCAATTTCAAGGTTTCCAAATCTTGCTTCTAGATCTTCGATCGTAAGAGATAATCTAATTCTAGCCTTATCTCTTGGTTGATCCAAATTTCGTATAAGGAGGTGTTAATTACTTTGATTCAAAGGTTCTTGCTTCAAGAAAAGCTTGGATCGTTGGGCTGAGGATTAGGGTTGTCTTATCACTATCCAGAAATGTGACGTTCAAAATCATCAAGGAGAAGACAACATCAGATCTGTTGAAGGTGTGGTCAAATATGTACGAAAAATTGCCAGCTATGAACAAGGTGTATTTGATGCGAAGATTGTTCAATCTACAAATGTTTGAAGGTGGATCTGTTGTTGATCATATAAATGAATTCAATAAGATTGTAAGTCAACTGAGTTCAGCATAAATTAATTTCGAAGATGAAATTAAAGCATTGATTTTGATGTCATCTTTACCCGAGTTGTGGGATACTGTTGTTGCCACGATTAGCAGTTTCTAAGAGTCTAAGAAATTGAAGTTCAATGAAATCCGAGATGTAGTTCTCAATGAAAGTATTGCAAACGAGAAATTGGGGATTCATCTGGTGGTGCTCTCAATGTTGCCCAAAGGGGAAGAAGTAAATCGAAGGGTCCAAACGAGGGTCGATCAAAATCAAAGAACAGAGAAAATTTTCCAAACAAACCAAACATAACGTGTTGGAGTTGTGGAGAAAATGGTCACTTTCGGGCAGATTGTACAAGACCAAAGAGGAATAAAAATCACAAATCAGAGCATGACGATGATTTTATAAATTCAGCAGAATACATTGGGATGCTCTAATCCTCACCCTGGAGATTCCGATTGAATCCTAGATTTTGTATTTAGGTGCATCTATTTATTCGTCTCCAAATAAAGAGTTGTTTTAGAATCTCAAGTCTGGAATAAATCTTGCCAACAACAAAGATTTGGAGATTGAAGAAAAAGAGGATGTCTGCATAAAAATTTGGTAGGAAATCAATGGACATTAAAGTATGTCAGATATATTTCTGGTCTCAAAAACATGATTTCTATTGGTCAGTTGGACAGCACAAGTTGTGCAACAGAGTTTGGAAAGAGTTTGTGGAAGATTGTGAAGGGTGATATGGTGGTAGCACGTGGCACAAAATCTGAAACCTTATACACCATTGCAGGGTGTATGAACATGGTTGTTGTTTCTGAGAGTGTTTCAAATTCAAGTCAATGGCACAATAGACTTAGACATATGAGCGTCAAAGGCATGAAGATGTTATCTGCGAAAGAAGTTTTGGAAGGCCTAAATTCTGTTGATATAAGTCCTTGTGAGAGCTGCGTTATGGGTAAACATAAAAAAGTCAGCTTCACAAAGGTTGCTAGATAACTAAAGAAAGTGATTTGAAAATGGTCCATACAGACGTTTGAGCACCATCTTCAGTTCCATCACTTATAGGATCAAAGTTTTACGTCACCTTAATCGATGATTTCAGTAGGAAGGTAAGGATTTATTTCCTGAAATACAAGTCAGATGTGTTTGCCACCTTCAAGAAGTGGAAAGCTGAAGTTGAAAATTAGACCAGCTTAAAGATCAAATGCATGAGGTCTGACAATGGAGGACAGTATGAAAAATCATAATTTAAAACATTTTGTGCAAACGAGGGAACTACATTAATGAGGAGAACAGAACATTGAATGAGCGAGCAAGAAGCATGAGGATTCATTCTGGACCACCAAAGCCTTTCTAAGGTGATGTTGTGAACACAGTAGCCTATTTGATCAATAGAGAGCCATCAATACCCTTGGAATTCAAATTTCCAGAAGAAGTATGGATAGGAAAAGAACTCAAGTACTCTCACTTGAGAACTTTTAGTTGTACTGAGTATGTTCGTGTTGATCCAGAGATGAGTGACAAACTTGATGTTGAGCTTGTGAAGTGCTACCTCATAGACTATGGTTCTGGCATGTTCGAGGATAAGTGTTGGGATGACTAGAACTGAAAAGTCCTGAGACACTGTGGCGTGACTTTTGATGAAATGTCTTGTACAAGGACAAAAAGAATAATGGTTTCGGGACAACGAAGCAAGTGGGAGTTGAAGTTGTTGCAAAACAATTCACTTAGTGATGTTGTAGCAAATACTTAAAAAACTTCTGAGACTATTACTGAGGAACCAGAGGTGGAGCAAGTAACACCTGAGCAGGTGTTGAAAAGATCATCCAGAGCTATCAGAGTAACAAATACGTATGTACCTTCATTACAATATCTATTGTTGACTGATGAAGGGGAACTAAAGCTCTTTGATGATGCCCTACCGTTGAAGGATACAACCAAAGGGAACAAGCCATGGATGATGAGATGAGTTTGATGTCTAGACTTCAGAATTGTATTGCTCCTTCATCTATTGAGGCTGAGTACATGACAATAGCTGAAGCTGGAAAGGAGATGATATGGATGACAGACTATCAAGAAAAATTGGACAAGAACCAGCACAAGAAGATTCTTTATACAGATAGTCAAAATACCATATAATTGGTGAGGAACCCAGTCTATCATTCAAAGACAAAACACTAAAGACGATAACATTTCACTCCCAAGTTAGTGGAAGATGGGGATGTGTTTAGAGAAGATAGAGGTGCAAAGAATTCAGCAAATATGTTGACAAAATGGGTTGATGTTGGAATATTGAAGTTGTGCAAAGGTGCAGTGAAGATTCTGATAATTGTTTGGGAAAAAAATTCTCGAGTACTTGATAGTTATGTCTGATAAACTATATAGTAAATTAAAATCATATATAACCCGGATTGAATTGTTTGAAAATTTAAAATTTGGGTCAATTCACGGGTCTACACTTTTTTTTTTTATTGTGTCAACCCTACATTGTAACTTATAAATGTTTGATATTTGAGTTTTACGATATTTTAGTTATTAATGTAACTTTGACCGGTAAAAATAACGTGTGATCTCTCTGTAAAATTGTATGAGTATTACAAGAAAGATATTTGCATGACTCTTGGTTGATTGATTTGAGAACAAAAGATGAATCTACCATCAAACTAACCCAAAAAAAAACTTCAAAAACTTATAGAACTCAAGCTAGTTCAAGTGATTCATTCAATCTCTACACAGCAACATCAGAACTTTGTACATCCAACTTTGCAGCATCTTCTACAAGGCTGCTGTTTTCGGGCATCGGCATCGGCATCGGCATCGGCAAGTTATGCTTTGGAAGTTGCTTGTTGTCGTGTTGTTGCTGCAGATTAAGGGATGTGTAAGCAGACATTCCGCCGAGAGCTGTGATCGCCCCACAAATGCTCACGAACCCGGGATCCGACCTGAAAATAAAATAACTTCCCAGCAGAAGCACACAAGTCTTGAACTGTCCCAGAACAACATGAGATGTTGCAGAGGTTGCACTGCACAAATTTGAACAACAACACTGCTATTGAAGTAAGAAGAGGCGCATCGAAACTCAAAAGATTAACACAAATTCAATGTAACAGCTCAAGCTCACTGTTAGTAGATATTGTCCTCTTTGGGCTTTCCTTGTGGACTTCTTCTCAAAGTTTTAAAACACGCCTACTAGAGAGAGGTTTCCACACCCTTAAGGAATGTTTCGTTCCCCTCTCCAACCGATGTAGAAGCTCACACTCAACTACATTTCTTGTGATTAAAGACTGATCCATGCCCTTCTAGAATCAACAAGTTTTTCAACTTTTACGAGTTTAAGAGCTAGACAGACATAACGATCGAGTTCAAGCACTCTAGGAAGAGGTTTCCATATCTTT
Source organism: Cucurbita pepo subsp. pepo (assembly GCF_002806865.2). Classification (NCBI taxonomy): domain Eukaryota; kingdom Viridiplantae; phylum Streptophyta; class Magnoliopsida; order Cucurbitales; family Cucurbitaceae; genus Cucurbita; species Cucurbita pepo. The sequence goes on along the minus strand of NC_036651.1, from coordinate 6,128,559 downwards.
ATAAGGAATGCTTCGTTCCCCTCTCCAACTGATGTGGGATCTCACACTCAACCACATGATTAAAGACTGATCCATGTTCTTCTAGTTGAGGTGACATCCCACCAGAATCACACGTTTTTCAACTTTTAAGAGTTTAAGAGCTAAACAGACATAACGATCAAGTTCAAGTGCTCTACGGAGAAGTTTCCACACCCTTATAAGGAATGCTTCGTTCCCCTCTCCAACTGATGTGGGATCTCACACTCAAACCACATTCCTTATGTTTAAAGACTAATCCATGCCCTTCTAGTTGATGTGACATCCCACCAGAATCATAGGTTTTTCAACTTTTACGAATTTTAGAGCTAAACAAACGTAACGATCGAGTCCAAGCACTCTAGAGAGAGGTTTCCACATCCTAATAAGTAATGTTTCGTTCCCCTCTTCAACTGATGTGGGATCTCATACTCTGACTGATCTGATACCCTTCTAGCTAGTTGATGTGACAGACATCCCACCAGAATCAACAGTTCCCCTCTTCAACTGATGTGGGATCTCATACTCCGACTGATCTGATACCCTTCTAGCTAGTTGATGTGACAGACATCCTACCAGAATCAACAGGTTTTTTAACTTTTACGAATTTAAGAGTCAAACAAACGTAATGATTGAGTTCAAGCACTCTAGAGCGAGGTTTCCACATCCTAATAAGTAATGTTTCGTTCCCCTCTCCAACTATTGTGGGATCTCACACTCAGACTGATCTGATACCCTTCTAGCTAGTTGAAGTGACATCCCACTAGAATCAACAGGTTTTTCAAATTTTACGAGTTCAAGAGCTAAACAGACGCAACGATCAAGTTCAAGCACTACGAAAAGAAGAACATGAAAAAAGACGAGGGAAAAAGTAATGTTATGAGGGGTTTAGTCTCACCCTAGTGCCAAAGCTCCAGACCATTGCAAGAGAAAACCAAGCAGAGCTGATATCAAAATAGCAGTTGAACTACTGAGATCCCATCTAAAAGACAGAACTCCTGGTGGATCCAGCCAAGGCATGAGAGCAAGTAAGAAAAATATTGTAATTGGAGTAGTTTTCCACATCAACCTAACACACCACAAGTTTACTGCATTGGTTCCTCAATGGTTGAATCAAATTCATGCAAACTAACAAGAGCTTACGCTAACGCCGTCCAACTCGCTTGCTGCTGCAGATTCGACCACAAAATCTTGTTTATAGCACTCGGGATTATCCAAGAAATCGCAACCAAAGCGCCGAACAGGTTGAACTCTAAATCCGTTACCGTCGCGATCGCCACGCCAACAGAGACAACAGACAAAGCCATAACCTACACAAAACATGTCTGTGTCTGAAAACACATTATCATAACTAACAACAAAGGAAGTAGAAGTGTCATTGTTTTGGAACCTTTTTGAATGAAATGGTCTTCTTGAAAAGTATGAACTCTGAGAAAACAATGGTGGGTGTTACTGCAATCTTAGCCATCTGATAGAATCCAACACTGCACATAGAGTTCAATGTAAGATATCAAGATAACACCCTCGTCCCCGTCCCCGTCCCTGTCCCCTGCCTGACCGACGTGTCGTAAAGGTAAAGAAAAGGGAAACCGAGCGGGATACCTGTTATGCTTGAGACTAGTATTGGCAAGACCTGAAGCAAAAGCCATGACAACACCTAAGGAGAAAATGGAAGAGAAGGGAGTGGTTTTGCTAGGAGGAGAAACAGGAAGCAAAGAAAGTGCCTTGAAAATTGCTAGTAGAAACCAAGCAACTGTATAATGGATTAATGTAAGGAATATTGGGAAGTTAAATCCAACTCTTCCCATAACCTACAAAACAGCAAAACACAGCTGAAAATGAGCATAAAGAACATATGAACACTTTCAGCTCATCAAATGTAACATTGCTTACTAATTTGTTTGCCATAATGATTCCAACAGCAACCATGAAATTGAATGTCATCGCCACGACCGGACCGCAGTATCGTTGCTGTTGGCGTTTCGCCCCGTCTGAAGTTCGTAGTTCATTATAGAGCGAACCTCTAATTTCTTCGAGCGCTCGGCCTGCGGATTTATAGAATATGAGAGGTTCTGTACATAAAACATGGATAACAAGACCAATGATCAATAGGAAACAGGCAACAATCTCATATTTTTAGTACATTCAATATAAGAATCTGCAGACCTTAGAAGAATTCAACGGATATCAACAATAAGATGCAAAAACAAAATCAATAAGAATCATGAATTTCTCAAATCCAAACCCATGAATGTAGAAACTAGCGAATATTCCCTTTCGGGCTTTCCCTCAAGGTTTTTAAAACGCGTCTGCTAGGGTGTGGAAAGAATGTTTCGTCCTCCCGAACCGATGTGGGATCTCACAATCCACTCCCCTTCAATGCGTAGCATCCTAGCTGGCACTCGTTCCCTTCTCCCATCAATGTGGGACCCCCCAATCCACCTCTTTGGGGCCCAGCGTCCTTGCTAGCACACCGTCTCGTGTTCACCCCCCTTGAGGTTCAGCCTCCTTACTAGCACATCGCTCGGTGTCTGGCTCTGATACCATTTGTAACAACCAAAGTAGAGCGCTAGCAGATATTGTCCTCTTTGAGCTTTCACTTTCGGGCTTCCTACGCTAGGGAGAGGTTTCCACACACTTATACAGAATATTTCGTCCTCTCCAACCGATGTGGGATCTCACAATCCACCCCCCCTTCAGCACCCAACGTCCTCGCTGGCACTCGTTCCCTTCTCCCATCGATGCGGGACCCCCCATCCCCCATTTGAGGCCCAGCGTTTTTGCTGGCACACCACCTCGTGTTCACCCCCTTCGGGGCTCAGCCTCCTTGCTAGCACATCGCCCGGTGTCTGGCTCTGATACCATTTGTAATGGTTAAAGCCCACCGCTAGCAGATATTGTCCTCTTTGAGTTCCCTCAAAGCTTTTAAAACGCGTCTGCTAGGGAGAGATTTCTACACCTTATATTTCGTCCTCCCCAACCCAACCGATGCAGCTTATCACACTCTAGCTATCATTTGGGTTTATATACATCTTCAAATTGTCTCTGGGATCCAAAATTTAACGTTTGATCAAGAACAGGAAAAAAAAAAACACAACCCCAGATGCCAGAAATCACAGAAATAAGCAGAGAATCAAACGAATCCTTTGAATGAAAAATAAAATAAACCAAACAGGATTGAAAAAACCTACCAGCTTCTCCTGCATCGCTGTCTTTTCGTTTGATAAACTTTCTTGAATCTCTATCCAACAAAGAATCAAGAAGCCCCATTTCTGTCCAAATAGATATCTATATTGAAATCACAAAGGGAAGGAAGAAATGGAGCAGCAACAATGGCGATGATAATCTCTGGTAATGGAAGATGGGGAGAAATGGTGAGAGAAAATCATTGGGGAAGAAAGAGAGAAGCTTAAAGGAAACAATGTTCAAAGATGATTGGGGAAATTTACCCAACAATCAAAACAAACAAGAAAGGAATGCATTGATTTGGTTATGTGTTTTTAAAGATGATTTTGATTGTGTGGATTTATGGTGGTGGGGTCCTATGGATGATGCCACATGGCAGGTTTTGAGACGTCCACGTGTGGGTATAAAATCTGAAACCGACACTGGCTGTTTTACGGAGAAGTTAAGGTTTCATGAATTCTATGTAAGGTAGAAAAGGTCAATGTCCTAAACACACTAACCACTTACTTCTCATTAATGTCTAAAACTATTGTTATTATGGCAACCCATTGCCTAATATTGCCTAATATGAATGGACGGTCAATCTTCAAGTCTTCCTACTTCATATTTATTATAATGATGATGCAATATATTTATTACATATATTAACAAAGACTTGTGTAATAGCTCGAGCTCATCGTTAGTAGATATTGTCCACTTTGGACATTCCCTTTCGGGCTTCCTCTCAAGGTTTTTTAAACGCGTCTACTAAGTAGAGGTTTCCACACGCTTATAAAAAAACGTTTCGTTCTCCTCCCCGACTGATGTAAGATCTCACAATCCCCTAGCGTCCTTGCTGACACTTGTTCCCTTCTCCAATCTATGTGAGACCCCCCAATCCACCCACTTTTGAAGCCCAGCGTCCTTACTAGCACACCGGCTCATGTCCACCCCCTTCGGGGCCCAGCCTCCTCGCTGACACATCACTCGGTATTTGGCTCTGAGAAGACAATACCTGCTAGTGGTAGACTTGGACGGTTACATATGTTTTTTTTTTTTTTTTTTTCTTTCTAAGAACGGATTCCTTGATCATTATGGAAATTGAAGAATTCTGATGGTGGAAGAGATGTATCAAAATGTCAAGGGATGAGACATAGGACTGCTTACCCACCCAAGTTCCAATTGGGTAAGTAACTTGAAAAGCAAGGAACACCCAACCTTAAGAATGATGATGAATCTTCTATTTCAATACACAACTGAATCCACAATTAATGGCCAAAAGACAGAAGCTTGTTGCATAAGGCATCACAATCCAACTAATTAATGAAAAAAACCCATTTAAGTAATAGCAGATGATGTCATTTGAACTGAATTGTTTCTCCTTTGCACTAGAATGTAATTGTTGCAATAAGCATGATTGATTTACACTAAACAAAAGAAATCCAGAAAACATTCTACATTTGGTCAATGTGTTTTTTATGGCAGAGATTTTGCTCTAGGCAACTATTTTCCCTCCTGATAGCATCCAGATCAGCTTGTAGTTTGTTAAAATCTAAACATCGGGATGCCGAGGCCCCTATCTTCTTCTCGTATTCTGCAGTTTCTCTTCTTAATCTATCCGTGGACAGGATTTTGTTCGAGATCTCTCCGAAATTCTCATGGATACTAGTCAGGAGTTTGTGTGCTTTCTTGCCTATGCCTTCTTTTTTTGCTTCCCTACACAGGATATGAATCAGTTCAGCTAGTTTCCTAAGCAAGATAAAAGGTCGATTTTTTTCGGTCGAGTATGAAACATAAATGAGGGACGAGATACGGGACGCTATTACTACATCATTGTCAACCAACTGATTAATACCACTTAAAACAATGATGTAATAGTTCTGTTTCAGTTCTCACTAGTTCTATGGTGCATACCTGAGAACTAGCTCATCCACAATTGCGTAGGTTCTATGGAGGCGTTCTTGAATATTGTTACTTTCTAGCTGAAGCGCTCTAGTTTCTTTAAGGATTCGGTCGATGTCAGCATCTTGTTTCCGACTATTTTTTGTGATCTCCTTCACCCTATCGATGTAGGATCGTCTCGGTGCCTGTTTTGGCTGCTTCTTAAGCTCTGTTGAGAGATTATAATTTTCTTCCTCCCTGAAGGATGTGTAACAATATTTGAGGAAAAATCATTAGTGTTCGACACAAGCAAGAGATAATAACAAGCCAACAGGACGCCCCACTGCTTATAATTTTTTGCGTTGCATATCATGTTTAGGAAGTTTTCTTCGAGTTGCCCCACCCACCCAAAAAGTAAAAATGATGAAATGTGTCAAGATTACAAGAGAAACCGGGAAGTGACTTTTGAATATAAATGCTAACATAACACGCAATAGATCCCCATAAACTCTCCACAAAAGTACAGATTACTCTTTGATACAGTAACATCAAATTTAATATGACAAACCCACCCACCCCAAAAGGAAAAGATCTAATTATGATATCACTTTATATAAAGGAAGGTTGATAATGATTTTCAAAACCTAGCTTTCTCAATAAACCACAAATGATTAAGATGTAACCAAGGTATTGATAATTGATAGTAAGTTCCGGATGATTTTTTATAAAGAAGTTTAATTGGAGAACTTCTTCTGTATGCAGTTTTGGAACAGAAACCAATTAAGTACTTCCTCTTGAGATACTACTGCTTTCAAGTACTATTTCAATTTTTAAGAGAACTTAAGTTTGTGTAATAAAATACCAACCAAGGCTGAAAACTGGCTAACATGAGGTTTTTCTGTCAGCTCAACATGGTGCAGTCAATAAGGACTAGTATAAAGGGGAGTGTTAAAATAACATCACTAACCCAATAAGGTCAAGCCCAATAATTGTATGAGCCCATTGTCTATGTATTTTAGGAAAATGATTTAGGTATTTTAGAAATAAATGGTTAGACATTATAGGAATAAATTGTCTAGCATCTGCTATAAATGCCCCTCCACCCTATCAAATCACAGGATGCAAGTAGTTTCTATAGAATGTCTTGTAATCTTTTCTCGATTGGTGTTAATGAAGAGTGCGAGTGTTTCCCACAGAGAGTTGTGTTCAACAAACAAAATTGTAGAAAGTGATTTTGATGAGCTGAAAGCACTTTTCACCCTCCAAAAGTAATCCAAAATTCATTCTAAACCTAAGACGTTGGAGAGTATCTCCAAATTACTTCGTATCTAAAACATCTGTTTCCTGTGACAGTAGTTTTATTTTGAAAAATATAACTAGATATACTGCAAATATTTCAGAGATTTCAGTAAGGATTAATTTTCATTTCATATTTAATATTCAAAGAAGTAGCATACCGCCTCCTGATTTCCGACTCAATGAGCTGCTTTTCCAATTCAAACTCTCTCAATTTTTGCAGCTTTTCTTGAGCCTTCGGATTACTTACGCATAGTGATTCTTGAAGATTTCGCCTTTTATTTTCTAAAAGCTCCTTCTCTGCAGCCCTGTAGAGTCAATGATAAAGAAAAAGTAAATAAAATCTATATCTTTGTATTAGGACTTAACTTCTCTTTGAATTTGGGTTTTAAAATTCAAAATGAAGAAGCAGTATGAAAATTAATCCAGATATCAAACTGAAACGATGTCCCACCACCCCGACTTCACTGCAAGAAGATTCAGCTTTCTAGAATTGATTTGCTCCTCCAGTTCCTGAAGATGGACTTCAATCGAACGATTATCATCAAATACAATTCCGGTCGCTGCCTTCAACCTTTCTAACTCTACATGAAGATGCTCTAATTCAGAAGCTTTTGTACTGACCTCTTCCAATGGTCTGATCTCTTGATCCTGAAATTGCTCAGCCTCAATTCTCATTTAAAACAAGAATAGAAGATATACAATATTCTTTATATCATCTAATCAAATAACCTTTTCCCAAGCGGCTGACCATTTCATTCTTTTCTCTTATACACAACAGATTTTAATAATTGATTGAAGTTAGAAGCCATAAGAAGAACTTACTTCATCATTCTTTTGAATGTAAGAACTAACTTCATGTCTGGAAATTGATACTTGTCCATTATTCCCCTGCACTGCAACTGATTCGTTTCCTGAAACCTCAGACTGATCTTTGGGAGCATTAACAAGGTTATCAAACATAGCTGCTTCACCGGAATCAGAGAATCGACCGACGCTGGAATCTGAAGATTTTGTCTCTTCAACAATAATATTAAGATCCGAAAGCTTGTTCTCAACCTTCTGATGGGTAAAAACGGAATCATCAGTGTCGATATCGTCTGATTGGCCCGACACATAGTGGCATTTGAGAGTGTCAGCTTTCGTTTCTTTTCTGCCATCACCATCTTCCAAAACCTTGGATTTTCCATCAGAAACTTCAGGAAGTCTCTCCACCAAGAATCTTATCAACTTATACAAGTCCTCTTCAGATGGATACAAGAACTGTTGTAAGCAACACATGTAGTCTGTTTCTAAGTACAACAGCAGATGGATATCCAAAACAAATGCCTTAGCTTTTGCTAATGTCCAAGAAGTTAAGTGGTCAAAAGAAATAGAACACATCCTATTTAGTTCCTAGACACTGAAAAGTTTCCAGTACTCATAAACTTTCGGGTATACTTCGATCACCATTAATAGAAACAGAACGCTCACAATGCATGTCTACAAAAATCAGAGCTGACTAAATAGACAAAATTCGAGTAAATTCATAAATGAACCAAATAAAACAACAACAGAATCGGTATGTTCGTCCATAAGCAAACAGATTTCTCGCAATCGCCCAAAATTTTCCGAAATTCAAGCAGACAGAAAAGGGGACATACCTTGTGGAAGCTCATATCTCCTATGTAACCCAGATCCTTAATAGCGGAAGCGATTTCAGTACATATCTTGAACTGATCGGCGACGGAGTACGGCAGAGAAGTGGCGTAGGGGATTTGAGTTTGGCCATGTATTCGATTCAAGACTTGAGCACAGATCGAGAACAAGAGCGGAGGAGTTAAGTTCCGAATCGAGGAAACATCTGGAGGGACTGAAACACCCGATTTTTGGAGGGAATTCAGTAGGATTTCCTGAGATTCCTCCATTGCCGCTGTTCGTATTTCCACACTTTTCCTTTTCGCTTCAGACTTCTGACGGGGAAAATGGATTCGTTACACAAGAACGAAATAATTTTCGAGGCTAAATTAATAATAAATAAAAAAAATTATAAACAAATACCCAATAGGTTAAATTAATTTTTAAAAAAAAATTAAAAACTTTTAAAAATTTTAAAAATATATTCGTTCCATTAATGCCATCCAATTTTTTAAAAATATTCAAAAATACATTTATGATCCCCACGTGATCATGTTACTGAGATAATCTAATGATTTACTTGTTTATTATCATGAATCAAGGAGAATCTATGATTTTCTTTATTTATGATTTCTTGGTTTTGTTACCAAATCTATGATTTCATGTTTGTTACAATGTAATCTTCATTACACACATTTATAAATACATGTGACGCATATATGTCTGTCTCATTCAACCTAATATGGTATATGTTTAAAAAATACCTATAAAATTTCAAAAATAACGTTAACACTCTTTACCGTCATAAATAAAAGTTTTAAAAAAAATTCTATCAATATATGAACAAAAATCGTCTATCAACTTTTCATAAATTATTTCCAAACTTTTTAATATTACTTTTAAACTTTTACGCGTATTTTTTAAGCGTGATACTAATAAATAGTATTTTTAATTTTTTAAAAAAATTAAAACCATTTTTTAAAACTTTTTTGAAACAAAATATTAGCATTCAATAAGCATTTTTTAAAACTTTTTTGAAACAGAATATTAGCGTTCAATTTTTTAAAAAAAATGTAACGGCCCAGATCCACCACGGGCCGATATTGTCTCCTTTGGGCTTTTCTTTTCGTGCTTCCCCTCAAGGCTTTAAAACGTATAAGTTTCCACATATGGTAAATGGTGGTTTGTTCTCCTCCCCAATCAAGGTGAGACATCACAAAAAAAATGAAGTAAAAAAGAGTTAAATTCATAATATAGATTTTTTTTTCTTTTTTTTCTTAATGAATGTCTGAGAATTAAGATTTTAGTAAATTTAAAAAAATTTGCACCACGTCNAATACAATGAGACCATCATGTGCGTGAAAAGCAAAGGTCCTGAAACGGAGATAACTAGCTTCATTTATACACGATCGGATTATATTTGTTTGATACACTGTTGTCAATATGAATGTGAATAGTGAAAACCGACTACAATGGAGAAAATAAAAGAATTATAAATGAATGAGTGATAAATAATTTCAAAAGAAATAAGAAATAGTTAGACCATTTATAAGTCAACCTAACGGGTAATTGATCCATGTATGTCATAAACCAAAACGAAGTTCATCTATTATATGTATCTCGATCGAACATTTTCCTATTTAAACTGAAACACTCTTTTTTTATGTCTCCCGTTGTCAACTTCATATATGAAATACTCGTTTTAGTCGTTCTCTGTAAACTATACGGAATCTTAGCGTTCATATTTAAATTTCCAAAGCAAACAAGTTTTTTAAGAATACTTTTTTTAATTTCCGTAACTTTTGTCGAATTTTGAAATCATTTGTTAAACTCATAGGTAAAAACAGCGTCTATGAACATACAAAGTGAAATAGTTATCGAGTAGTTCGAAGTTTAGATCGAGAAAGTTCATAGGGTTGGCATGGAGAGTTAGAAAAATCCTGAATATGATGGCACTTTATGTGTGTAAAATAGAAGCAAAACAGTAATAAAAATAAGCATGGGAAGGCTGTGGGTCACCAAGCAGCATCCTGCCATTGATGTGTAGGCAAGTTTTGGGTCTGATACAGTTGAAAAACTTCTCTTCTTAATCCTCTCCCTCCCTTTCTCTCTCTAAACAACATGGAAATTAGGAGAGAGGATGAAATTCAAGACATTCCCTCACCCATGCAACTTCCAACCAAAAACATCCACACTGAGGTTAACATTCAAATTGAGACGTGTGATGCGAATCGGAGTTCTCCGCTTCCGATTTTTCTCAAGGTAAAGATTTTGTCTACATGGGTTTCTTACTGTTTGAGTAAACAATGTCGTTCTTTGTTTTAGAATCGTGTGACGATAACCTCAAACTCTCGTACTACTTTCTTCATTTTGATTTATGATGAACATGTTTCAATTTTTCTCAAGGGAAAGATTTTGTCTAGATGGGGTTTTCTTCACTGTTCGAGTAAACAATGTCGTTCTTTGTTTTAGGATCTCATGATGATAACCTTAAGTTTTCGTCCTACTTTCTTCGATTTGGTTTATGAACTTTCGAACTTGTTTTATATATCTTCATTTGCAGTTTAAAGATGTTCCGTTTTTTCTCAAGGTAAAGATTTTGTCTAGACGGGCTTCTCATAAACAATGTCGTTCTTTGTTTTAGGTTCTCGTGACAATAACCCTAAGTTTTCATACTACTTTCTTCATTTTGGTTTATGAACTTTCGAACGTGTTTGTTTCATATATCTTCACTTGCAGTTTGAAGATATACCATTCTTTTTCCGTCAAAGTAAAGATTTCATCTAGACAAGTTTCCCACCGCTTGGGTAAACAATGTCGTTCTTTATTGTAGGATCTTTGTGACGATAACCTTAAACTTTCGTACTACTTTCTTTATTTTGGTTTGTAAACTTTCGAATGTATTGTTTCATATATCTTGACTTGCAGTAAAGATTTCATCTAGACAAGTTTCCCACCGCTTGGGTAAACAATGTCGTTCTTTATTGTAGGATCTTTGTGACGATAACCTTAAACTTTCGTACTACTTTCTTTATTTTGGTTTGTAAACTTTCGAATGTATTGTTTCATATATCTTGACTTGCAGTTTGAAGATGTTCCGATTTTTCTAGAGGTAAGGATTTCGTCTAGACGGGTTTCTCACCGTTCGAGTAAACAATATCGTTCTTCGTTTTAAGATCTCATGACGATAACCTTGAACTCTCGTACTAATTTATTTCATTTTGGTTTATGAACTTTCCAACGTGAGTTGCAGTTTGAAGATGTGGAATACAAAGTGAAGAACAAGCAAGGCTCCACCAAGAACAATCCATTAAAGGCAGTGATATCAAGGGTTGGCTCACAAGGCAGGATGGACCAAGACAGCTACAAGAAGATCTTAAAGGGAATAACAGGAAGGGTTGGGCCAGGGGAAATACTTGCTTTGATGGGCGCTTCAGGCAGTGGAAAAACAACGCTATTGAAAGTGATTGGAGGAAGATTACTTGAAAATGTCAAAGGAAATATTACATATAATGACATTTCATACACTACTGCCCTTAAAAGAAGGTCACTTTCTCTGTTTATAAAGCAAACAAGTGCCTAATGTTGTTCTAAGTCCTAACCTCTTAGCCACTCTTTGGTAACAGGATTGGGTTTGTGACTCAAGACGACGTGCTGTTCCCACAATTGACAGTCGAAGAAACCTTACTCGTCTCTGCGTTTCTTCGGCTACCAAACAGTATGAACCGACAGCAAAAGTACGAGAGAGTCAACATGATAGTGAAGGAGCTAGGACTTGAAAGGTGTGTGTGTGTGTGTGTGTGTTATGGTAGCTAGTGATGTTCCATTCTTCAATTTTGACTCTTTTAAATGATGGTTTTCCTGCAGATGTCGCAACACAAAGATTGGTGGTAATTTTGGTAAAGGAATATCTGGAGGAGAAAGAAAGAGAACAAGCATAGGCTATGAAGTTCTTATCGATCCTTCGCTTCTATTACTCGATGAACCGACTTCTGGCCTTGACTCGAACTCGGCAAATAAGCTTCTTCTTGTTCTCAAAGGACTTGCCAAGGTACCATTAGGAAATTTTGAAGTACAAACATGGTTATATCTTGAGATTAAACATGATACTCCACAGGCCGGACGGACAATAATCACTACCATACACCAGCCATCAAGCAGAATGTTTCACATGTTTGACAAACTCTTGCTGATATCAGAAGGATATCCTGTATACTATGGGAAAGCTAAAGAATCAATGGAATACTTCTCATCTTTGAGATTTACACCACAAATTTCCATGAACCCTGCAGAGTTCTTGCTTGATCTAGCAACGGGACAAGTCGGTGACATAAGTCTTCCCGACGATCTATCGGCATCTCGAGGCTCGCTCGACACAGGAAAATCAATTATCAAGGTGGGTATCTCTTTAGATATTGACATATTACTTCCAAAGGATTTGTTTTTTCATCCATTTTTCTTGATGTGTGTGAATAGTATCTGCAAGTCAAGTACAAAACTCAGTTGGAGGTTCAAGAAAGAACAAAGAATGAAGCTGCAAAGGCACCAGAACATCTACAACAAGCTGTACAAGTTGGGAAAGATTGGACAATAAGCTGGTGGGAGCAATTTAGGATTGTTGCAAAGAGAACATTCAAAGAAAGGAGCAAGGATTACTTTGATAAGCTAAGGCTACTTCAAGCTGTTGGAGTTGCACTGTTGTTAGGACTTCTTTGGTGGAAATCCAAGATCGACACTGAACCTCAGTTGCGAGATCAGGTCGTTGTTTCGATTTTTTAAATCATTCAACACAATATCAAAAAACTACCACTAAATCCAAAAGCTTAATCGTACAACTTTTAACTTGTTTTCAGATTGGCTTATTGTTCTACATTTGCATATTTTGGACATCTTCATCAATCTTTGGAGCAGTGTATGTGTTCCCATTTGAAAAGCTCTATCTAGTGAAAGAACAGAAAGCAGATATGTATCGACTAAGCGTGTACTACGTGAGCAGCACGCTCTGCGACATGATTGCACATGTGCTCTATCCAACATTGTTCATGCTCATCCTATACTTCATGGTTGATTTCAAGAGAACAGTTTCATGTTTCTTGCTAACATTGTTTGCAATACTATTGGTAGCTGTGACAAGCCAGGTGTTCGAAACTATTACAGCATTGTCTTGTTTCATGAATGATTTGTGAACAGGGGAGATTAGATAGACTTAACATCTTCCTTTTATGTGATCAGGGGGCAGGAGAACTGTTTGGAGCTGCAGTTTTGAGTATCAGAAGGGCTGGGATGGTTGCCTCCTTGATACTCATGTTATTTCTTTTAACAGGAGGCTACTATGTACAGGTATCTAATCCCTTCTTTTCTATGTCAAGCATGAAAAATAATAAAATTTAACCAATCAAATCTAGATTGTAAATGAACTTCTTAAACAAGTTGTTCCTCTAAACACAACTTTGTTCTCTCGAGAACGATAATATCGATGAAAATATCAGTAAAATGTTGATGTGGATTCATGCGAGAACGGAAGTTGAAAACCCTATTAAGAACCCAGAAAAAAGCTCACAGATTATGTAAACTTTTATACTTTATGGCTGGGTTTGTTGCAGCATATACCAAAGTTCATGCGGTGGATGAAATACCTATCATTCATGTATTATGGGTTCAGACTACTTCTAAAAGTGCAGTACTCAGGAGACCAGTTATATGAGTGTCAAAGCACACAAGGCTGCAAGACTTTGCAGTCTTCTGCGTCCTTCGACACAGTCAGCCTCAACGGTGGCTTACAAGAAGTTTGGATTCTACTAGTCATGATCCTTGCCTACAGATTATGTGCCTACTTCTGCTTATATAAAAGAATCAGCCAATCTAATATTTGAACAAAAGCATCATTTCCATGTAAAATATGAGGTAAGACAGGTTCTTATGAAACCATTTTAATACTCATTCGTCCAATTGAAAACACAGACTAGATCATTTGATGCATGTTTAAGTTGCTATGATATGCGGATAAAACAAATGTCAAGTATTTTCAACGCGTTATGATACGTACACAGTTGTAGGGCTCACCTCACTCTAGATTTACTTGGTCTTAGATTTTGATAACCATGTTACTTCATGTACTTATGCAAGAATTTTCGGTGGAAGTCATTCCTAATGGTGTCGTTTATAAAGCGCTTCGGAGTCTTTGTTTCACCACGGGCCTGATTCTTGAACACAACATCATCATCCCATCTGTCCCAAAAGTTACAAGGAAGTCCAATCATCAGAGTGGAGTTTCACGTTAGATGCACCTAATAAACTAGTTAGGAAAATGGCTCAATCAGGCAACTAACCTTCTTTTGACACTAAAAGAGGCGGGCTGCTCATTCAGCAGCGGATTTCCTCGGAGTAACTCCGCTTCTTTGACTTTAAGCTCTTCCTCACGCTCCTGTCTTTCCTATACATTATAACGCAGATTAAACTAACTGAGGAAAGAAAATTCAAACTCGGTTCATTTATCTTTACAGATTTGACCATTAGCCATTCAAACAATCCCAGTTAGTAATCACTCAACCGTGGTGCATTCTTCTAAAATCTTGGAGAAAAATAAAGGTACTGCAAAAGCACAAATTCACATCATGAAGCCATCTGGATGGACAAAAGGCTCACCTTCCGAAGCTTTTCCTCTGCTCTTTCCTTCTTTATTTGTTCCAGCTCAGCCAAAAGAGCTTCAGTATCATCCTCATCATCGTCTTCGTCGTCGTCATCACTACCATAAAAACAGATATTTCAATACTGAACCCCAAAAAAAACTAGATTAACAGGTCTTAGACCAAGGTTCAAATCATAAAAAACCTGAGTCATTGAGAAGTACAAAGGGAACAGGCTAGGCAACTAATACGATTAACGGAAAGCCAACTAACATACCTCTCACTGTCACTTTTGACATCCACATCAGAATCGTCAGCATCTAAACTTCGTGGAATAATCCGATCTTCGATATCTCTCTTTCCACCTAATAATCATAAATAAAATCTGGTGAAGCAAACAATTACTGAATGTGTTATTAAATGAAAGCATAAAGGAGCTGATGAATTCACCTTCTAACAGAAGTTGGCTTCCTTTTCTATGTTCTCTATCATCTGCAAATTAAATAAAGGAAACACGACAGACTCATTGAAAACACGGTCAGACAACAAAACCAAAAAAAGGATGTTTGACTGATATGAAAGGAAAAAAACAAAACAAAAAAACTCATTAAACATTTTTCTAAAGAATGGATGTCTTTACCATATGACTTATTCTTTGATGAAAAATGCCTCCTTTCACGATCTTCCAACTCGTCCCTGAGATTCCTCCTCTGCAATTCATCATGGGTATCTTGACCTTCCTTTCTACAAGCATCATTAATGACAAGTAATTAGAGACATAAAAATCTTGGAAGAAAAGTAACAGCGATGTATCCGAGGAAACATAAAACAAAGCAAAATGGGTGCCAATAACAAATATATAATGGAAGCTCAGAAGAACAGGGCTGATAAGGCTAATTTGTAATACTAGGTTAAAGCGCCGATTGGGAACTTGTTGATGGCACTCTCTTCTCCTATACGTAGACTTAAAACCCGTTCATAATGTTATAGTTGCTCCTGATTGGGAACTTGTTGATGGCACTCTCTTCTCCTATAGTGAATATCCTTAAACCTGATTTTTTTTTTATAGTTGCTCCTGAGACTTATCTTCAAAATAGATTCATTACTCTTAGTCTTCAAAACTCTGAGACTTATCTTCCAAGTGAAAGC
The DNA here is from genome assembly GCF_002806865.2 of Cucurbita pepo subsp. pepo. Lineage (NCBI taxonomy): Eukaryota > Viridiplantae > Streptophyta > Magnoliopsida > Cucurbitales > Cucurbitaceae > Cucurbita > Cucurbita pepo. The sequence continues at coordinate 6,112,810 of NC_036651.1, read as the reverse complement.
CTCAAGCAAGTGCTACCTAACCCCATATCCTCTAATCACTTTGTCTTTATAACAGGCACGCAAATCACAGGTTCTATCTTTATTGCCAATGCAATTGTAAAATANTTTTTTTTTTTTTTTTTTTTTTAACAAGAAACAACTTCTTTTTCATAAACGAAAAGATACAAAATGTTAAAGGAAACAGGGGAAGAAGAAAAAAAACATCGACCAACCAAAACAACCGACCAAGAAAAAAAGGCCAAAACAGCAACTGCCAAGAAAGAATTACAAATTAGCTTCCACAAACAATAAGACTAACCAAAATCAAAACTATCCCATGATAAAGATCCCAAAAAACCAAAGAAAATGTTCAACTAGAGAAACCAGACAAAAATGACCACCCAGCTGCTCCTAATGCCTTCTGCAGACCAAACAAGAAGGAAGCTGCCACAAAGCTAAAAACACTTTGTACCAAATATCGCCAGGCAGGTATAAATAACCCAAAAAACTTCATCCAGTAACTGAAAATAAGGTTTAAATGGAAATAAACCCGATCCACCGAATAAAAAACTAAAGAAAAAAACCAACAAAAATCAGTAAGGCACTAGAAAAACCACACAGCAGATTAGCCAAGTACTTCGAGAATACATAATCGAAAAAAAGAAACAAACAGGATTCTATGTTTTTTTCTTCTTCTTTTTTCTTTGTTTTTTTTTTTTTTTTCCTCTCCTTTTGAGTACCATGCGTGAGATCATGGAGATTTGAACCTCCGGCCATGAGGAAAGGAGTACATATCAATTACTATTGAGTTATGTCCATTTTGACATTGAGATCCCATACTTCAATCTCGTAAAGCTCAAGGTCACAATCCTTTATGAAGGAAGAAAAATAACTTTTATCATTAAACGAACTCTTTGAAGGAGAGTTTGATTCTTTTTTGACATACTTTGGAACTTATCATCTTCGGACGAGAAGAAAATAGACACTCACTAGAGAGAGAAAGATTCAACAAAGAACAAAAGAATGAAAGAATGAGCTATAAGAGAAGCTCCCAAAGCGGTTGGGACTCCAAACGCAATTGTCCCTCCTCCCCAACCTAAACTCAAACCCCTCGATCAAAGACAAAAGGATCCGGACATCTTTCCTGTGAGCTATGATATATTTGCTTGGAACGCATTGGAAAGATAACCATTATTCAAATCTATGATTCTATAGTCCTTTCAAACATCACTTGGTGTATCAAGTCAAATATTAGTTTTAACTCTTCTTTGACTTCCATATACACAAATGGAAGAGGTTCTTGTAACTCCTTTAGAACCCCTTCAGTAATTTCTTTCATATCAATAAAAATTTATCTAAAAGGTTAGAAGATAATTACCAGCAGGAAGTCATTTAAAATCAGTTCAAACAACTCATTTGACAAGTGCCCACTGCCCACAATTGTTTGTGGCTAAGCATAAAATGGTCTATAAAAACTAAATCCCTACTTCGTTTCCTTTGGTTTCATTGTTTTTCCTTCTTTTTTTTTCCCCCTTGTGCAGAAAAGGATAGATAAAACTATTTGAAAATGACAAAACAATTGCCTATAGGTCTCAAAGTGGGTTGACATTTAACCCCTTGATTTTTTATATTACCATTTTGGAATTATCCCTCCATTTTGTAACGAGTAGAAAAAGAGATTGCCAGTGGTAAGGAATTGTTGTGAAGTCCATTGTAGGAACAGTTAGATTCTTTTAGGACAGGATCAATACAGAAAGAAAGCCCAGCCCATAAACTTTCATGACTTAAATTCCCCAGCCTCCACCTCAATGTGTGTGACTGGGAAAATTAATTAGGTATTAAATTGATCATTATCCATGTGAATAAAAAATAAACGAGGATGAACTGCAGCAGAAGCCCAATTGATTAAAATCGTTCTACATTTCACATTGGCTAAACACCCAGAGAGATCATAGACAAGGACTCGGTAAGTTCGAGAGATTTTCCAAAGTTTTGAGTTCAAGCATCAAGTGGAAAGTTTAATATACTAAAAAATTTGTTGTCTCCAGGAGTTCTTGGAAGGGACAAAGTTTCTTGGGAATTAGTGGAAATGGACTATTAACCAAGTTCACCTCAGCTATGATCAAGGTAAACTGAATGAAAATTCTGTTCAACAGATCGCATCCACATTAAAACCAACAACCAAAAGATGTAATCATCACCTGAAAAGGTCTACCAGTAAACCAATTCGGTTCCTAGTAATCCAGTTAAAAACTCTACACTCACTAGAAAACTCAACGCACGTAGCAAACAAAACCCTAATGAATTCCTGTATGGATGTGCGATCATCATCTCTTAGAAGTCACAGCGCACGGGCGATTATAATCAACCAAGAAAGAGAGACTTGGTACAAAGAACTGAACCAAAGGAAAACTAAAAGCGCTCTCTGCCCCATCTTCCTAGCACAAGAAACAGCTACATCTCTTAAATACACGCACCTGGGTTTCAAGGTCGTATGAGAAGCAATATCCCTGGATGAATATTTCTGGGATGGGCCGAAAATTCGAGTGCCACCTTGTTCATTTCCACCTTTAGCCGGTGCCCATGTTGGTCGAGCTGCAGTAGTCATCTCTAGATTTTTTCCTCGTCGCCTCGGGCCTTCAAATGCCAAGAAAATTGAAGAAGTTACACTTCAGATTCAGCGTATAAAAACGAAAATTCCCTATAACGTGAAAAGGGTACCCCACACAAACCAGAGAAAACCCTAACTCAATAAACTTGATTGGAATCGAATTCAAAGAACAAAAAAGGAAACTTGATGCGCTTGAACACATAAATACATGAAGAAACATTAGGAGATTTACCTCAGAAGTCCCCCTTCTAATTGATTGATGATCGGTCTGCGAATTTGTAAGTCAGAACGAAGAAAAATCGTCGTGGGTGAGGTTACGAATCGGGTCCAACGCTCCTAATCCAAATGCCCAATGTCGGTTCCACGGCCGGTAAACCAAATTTGAATGCTAACATATATATTTTTTTAAATAAAAAACAATTAAAAATTCACTAAAATATTTTATTTAATATAAATATCTAAATGTTGTAATTAATATCTTTATCTAATTAACTAAATAACAAGACGAAATAATAACATTTTAATAATTATAATTATATTTTATGGTTTTTATATTTTTATGGTTTATAGATTACAAAATGTTTTTATGTTTAATCGAGTTACAAAATAGACTAAATTAATAAAAATGCTATTGAACTTTACACTTTGTCTCAAAAATACCTCTAAAGTTTTAATAATACTTTTATATTCTAATTTCTATTCAACATTCTAATAGATTTCTACTTAGATGTACTTTTGAAACATTTATGAAATGTCAAACCGTCGAGGATCGCCAGGAATAATTGGTTCATAAATTTTTTGGATTCCTAAATACTTTTGGTAAATTCTATCAAATTTATTGGATTCATCTAGTTCATCTCCCGTATCGGTACATGAATCAGATTAGATTAGTGTTACTATCTCTATATAAAGGTTTGTCTAATGTCATTTTGTGTTTAGCTAAAGATAAAGTTGTGAGATACTTATAAACACTTTGCTAAACTACGTAAATGCGTGCATCATTGTGTGAGTGCAGTCAATTTTACTTCCGCTTTCGCTATAACACAAACGTAATATTTGCAATTATATATATATATATATATATATTATATATAATTTAGATGTATTATCATTTAAAATTCTATTAATTTTATGTGTTATAATTCATTAAACGTATCCAACCATCATTTTTTTTTAAACAAAAGTTTATCAAATGCTAAACTCAAATTAGAAGTACTTATTTTCGCTAATCACAACTTTCATGTGTTGGATGAAAGTATCCCACTTCGATTAATTTACAGAATGGTCATGAGTTTATAATAAATAAAAAAATACATTCTCCATTTAAATGAAGCCTTTCGAGGAAGCTCAAAGCAAAACCACGAGAGTTTGCTTATACTCAAAGTGGACAATATTCCAGACCTTTTGGGAAGCCCAAAGCAAAGCCATCTCCATTGAGGAAGTGGAGAGCTTATACTCAAAGTCTCCATTGGAATTAGGCCTTTTTGGAAGCCCAAAGTAAAGCCACGAGAGCTTATACTCAAATGAACAATATTCCAAGCCTTTTGGGGAACTCAAAGTGAACAATATTTCAGGCCTTTTGGGGAACTCAAAGTGAACAATATTCCAGGCATTTTGGAGAAGCCCAAAGCAAAGCCACGAGAGCTTATACTCAAAGTGGACAATATCATACAAATGTCGAGAGTCGTGATTCCTAACATCATGAACTAAAAAATGACTCGAACACCTCTAAGAAATGAACTTTGTCGTATCAATAAATGAACAAAAATAGTCGGAAACATGAAGCTAACATTTGTAAGTCTGATAGTTTGTAATAACATAAATTTGTGAAGAGAGATATGCAAAAAGGTGACAGACACCCTGGCCATCTATTAATTTACCATGCCATCCCCCACAAGCCTTTCTTTACTTACACTCCCCCTTCAGCATACACTCAAATTGTCCCTTCCAAACCAAAGTGTCATCAAATCATCATCATCACCATCATCATAATACATATAACCCTATTGTTTCACACCACACTAAATAAATATACACTTTAACAAATTACAACAAATTTTACTACATCTTACTATGTTAATTAAACAATTTTCACTTTCACCCCACCCCATCTTATTATTATTCCCCCGAGTTTCTTTCCTTTTCTTTTACTCTTTCGATCTCAGTACAACGAATCTAGGTAACTGTAATTTCTTCGTCTATGGTACTCGAGTAGGCTCCCGTATGTTCGATCCCATACTCCAATGAAAAGTGACTCTGTGTCTGGACTAAACGACACACCTGAGATCTCTCCAAAGAAGTCTATTTCTTGCTCTTTCTCGTACCCGCTTTTCACGTCGAACACGTGCACGAAGTCTGCTGGTTCTGCCATTGCCATGTACTGACCATCCGAGGAATAGCGGATGGATCGAATGGCTCCGAGGTTGCCTTTCAGAGCAGCTACTGACTTTGATAAGTTTCTTACATCCCAAATTCTGCAAGTTTTGTCCTGGTTTCCAGTGGCAAAGGTAATGCCATCTGAATGCCATGCCGATGCAAATGAAAAATCCAAGTGTCCACATAGAGGTGCAACTGTCTGCAAAAATAATGTACTTTCAATAAGTCAGCAGATGATTTACCAAAACGACGATCCTGCTGACGCTATTACGAGTACCTTTCCAGTTTGTGAGTCCACCAATAAGCCTTCAGGATTGTCACCAACAATCACAAGAAGTTTACCATCTGGGTTCAAGGCAGCATGCTGAAATATTGATACAGCACAGTAATAAATGAGCCATTAGATCTGAATATGAGCCACAAGTATAAGATTATGTTACAAACATTTGCACACATACAAACAAGCTAAAATGAACATTTCAACAACACCAAGGTCGACCCTGTATCCTACATATAATCCGAGTATAGGCACACACTTGATGGTACCTAGAACGTAACTGGCGACCAATATGGGCCATGCAGGCGACCAAAATTGCAACACATTAACTTTCTACTCACTAAACTTATCGTTACTTTCAGTACCACCGAAAAATGAACGTGATTCCACCGCATTGCCATTAGTTCTTTAAGCAATTGGGAATAAAATATCATATACACATAAGAAACTTAAGATAAGTATTAATCAACCAATTGAAAACGGGAAACCACAAGGGTGTTCCGTTTAGTTGTTTATAGAACAGAAAAGTAGAATTCAGACGACTTACATTAACTGGCCAAGGAAAACAGAAGTGCTTGGAAAGCTGAAATTTCTCCATATCAAAATCTCTGACTCCAGAATCATTATTAGAAGCAGTGAAATGAACTGCACCACTGAAAATTTGGGAATACGTTCAAAATAATGTTCATAGAAGGAAAGCTGTACAAATACCTGCTTAACCAAGAGAGCGTGGAAATATACCTAGCGCTGCTATATATCTCAACAGCATTAGTTATAGCATTATCATCGTAAGTTGTTCTGGAACAAAAACTAACACCTGGGCGGTCAAGATTCTGCAATAAAGCAAGGTAAAAACAAACATTAGCCATAATTATAATTATAATCACATAACTCGATGAAAAACCATCTTTATGTCTTTCTTTTTTGGATTAAAAGCCAACTTTTATTGGGAATATGAGTACAAGGACAACTAAAAAATTAAATACGCCCAAAAGGGAGCATCCCTATAGGAAGGGACTTGAATCAAGAAAAATAAGACCTAACAAACAATTACAAAAAGAATTTGTCACGGATGCCGAGAGAAAAACATAGAACCTAACAAGAGACCAAACAATATAGTATCATTTCCACTCCTCTGAATATCCTATTGTTCCTCTCCTCCAAGAGTCCCACAACAAAGCACACACCCGGGTTTGCCATAAATACCTCCTTTTCCTAACGCAACAGATGGAGAATGAACTCCTCATTCATTTCACTAAAGACATTGTGACGATCTAGTTGAAAACCAAAATCCTAAAGAAAAGTAACTCCATACAGATAGCACACAGTTGCAGTTCCAAAGTAAATGATTCAAGTCTTCCTCTGCCCACCAAAATAAAATGTAACAAAATAGACCAACCAACGAAGGCATCTTTCTTAAAAGTCTATCAAGAGTATTAGCTAATTTTTTGGTATATTATGTAATACGAAATACGTGTTCTTTCCTTTATACATTCCATACATAACTCAATCATGCTACGTGTATGCATAACAACATTCAACACATTCATAGCATGTAAAAATATCATAACATCCATAGCATTTCATAACATTGCCAGAAAAAACACCATCAAGGCATAACTTGGTCATATCATATCATAACATCCATAGCATTTCATAACATTGCCAGAAAAACACAATCAAGGCATAACTTGGTCATATCACATAAAATATGGTGTATGCAAAAGCCACATGACACGCATTAACATACAACATAAAATAGGCTAACTCCAACAATAAAGTCACTTACCTCAATGGCCTTGGCCAAAGTTACTCACAATAAACTAACTACTTCCTATAAGAACCACATAATATACTTACAAACTTTCCATACCGTAACCAAACTAACCCTCATGTTAATTATCAAGGTAAGCCCCTAACATAATCTGTTTTTGACTATTAAGAGTCATACTGACCTCAGAAGGCAAAAACAAGGGCAGAAAATGCTTCGGAAGGGCTGAAAACCTAGAAATCAATATATTATGAGTATACCGAGCCGCCACCAAGCCAAGGAATCCGATGGAGTCAAGCCGACCGTTCGTACACGTGCGAGCCGAGCCGCAATTGTACACTCATGTGAAGCCGAATCCGGAGCCGCGATGTTGGGCCGAACGTGCACGCAGCCCACATTCTTGCCTGGGATGTGGGCTAGAGTGGGGATTAACAACAGGCTGTTGGGTCGCGGGTATACGAGGAGACCCGACCCGAATCCAACAACTTGTTTTTCTTACCCGAAAAACAATGAAACCCTAATGACTTTCCGCCTCGCCGATTCCGACGGCGCCGCAGCCTTCTCCGCTTCGTATTATCACGCAGCGTCCTCGACGACGATTTTCGACGAGCACACAGCGATCCCTACGCTGACAACCTTACTTCCACTCGGTTCTTCCTCCGGAAACTTGTGCGACGACTCCACCCAACTAACGATCCGAAACGCCGAATGCCCAAGTTGATCCACAACTCTTCACTAAAACAACCACTCGACTTCCCTTCGCAAAAACTCTCGATTTTCTGTTATCTCAAACACACTCAGCAAGTTTCGGGAGAAAATCGTTTCAAGGGATGCTGAGAGGTTGTGCATAGAGATATAAAAAGTCTAAGAACGTTTCCCATTAAGGAAATAATTGTCTCGCCGGAAATCACGCATAGTTTCCGGCAAGAACAAATGCTACAATATATTATCATGTCATATTTGGAAGTAAAAATCTGGATCATTACATCTAGCTTCCAAATCCAATGACCTTTGGACGTGTCAATTAATCAATATTAAAATGACGCATGAGTGGAATCCACTCTTCAATCTCATCATCAGTGAGATTTCTTCTCAAGTTAAGATTTAGGCCACAATGATATTCATTCCATAAGCCCTGGATAGATTTGTCCTTGTTTAAGGACATAGAGTATATGTGAGGGTAATGTTCAGCTAGCGTTCCCTCTCACAGACGATGGTCATGCCAAAATGATGTACTAGCCCCACTCCCCAATTTTTTTGTAATCCTCTTATGAACGAGGTTCAAATCCAACAAAATAGATCTCCAAGGCCCATTAATATATAATCTGGAAAACGGTTTGGATACAGTTTTTACTTAACCCTATCACCAAGAGATCTTTAATTTTCCATGATCTGTAGAACAGGAAAAGCTTTTTCTCCAACAGTTCGGTCAGTTGATCAGTCAGGAGGGGAGAGGGGAGAGTTGGGCGGGGGGTTAGAGAGAGAGAGAGAGGGAGAGATCAATAATTCTTCCATGCAGAAGCTCACTAGTAAGGTGTGGGCTAATAGACTTAGGCAAGTCCCCCAAATGTTGTTTTAACTCTCAAGGTGCTTTTATTATGAGCAAGAAAATTCTCGATGTCCTTATTGATGATGAAGTAATTGAAGATTTCTGGGCTTATAAGCTCAAAGATTGAAGGGCCTATTATTAGGTAATAGTATGGAAAGCTTATGATCATGCAGATTGAGACTTGTTGGATAAGGTATTGTGGAGGAAAGGAATTGGGTTTGGCGAAGATTTTGAGTCTAGAATTGCCTTTAGTCGATCAATTATTTCTATATAGACAATGGTAAACCAAGGGTAGGTCCAAGCGTTTAGGGATTTAAGATAGGGCAATCCAGGTTCAACGGGTAGGAATCATTGAGAAATTTCATGTGGGGAGGGAAAGAAATCCATTTAATACAATGCTTTAACCAATTGATGTTTGGTTAGGTGAGCTAAATTTAATAATATTTTAGTTGTGTTTGAGCTCATACTCAAACTCAAAATTAACAGAGCAAGGATTTGACGGTTGGCATCAATTGCAACTTGTCTAAATTGGTTAGATGAGTGTGAGTTGGGTATGAAGCTGCCACTTAGGCATACTCATGGGTGTTAACCCCTCCTCTTTGTTATTTGGGATCCCAAGGGCATAAAATTTTTAAAAAATCTTATAGTGGAGAAAAAAAGCATTATACTTTAAGGTGGTAGGTTACCTCTTATTCAGTTCGTGTAATGAGAGATCCCTACATATTTCTTGTTCGAGTTTAAGATCCCCTCATCTATTAGATCGAATTTTGATTCAAGGGAATCGAAAGGAAGCCAAGTTTCAAGACCAGTTGAATAAGATCAGTTGAGTATAGTTAAGTTGAGAGTTTGTATTGAGACCCTTTGGGCTAAATGGTTATGGCCTTTTCTTTAATCAAGGGATGGATTGTTAGACAAGGGAGTCCCTCCTCTATCTACTCTTCCTTCACCTTTATTTCCAATCTTTATTGATACTTTCTCCTACAAATCATTGTCCCCCGCCTTCCAAGGATTTTGTTTCTCAATATTTTGGTTTGGCCACTTGCTTTCAATAGGGAAGTCTCTGAGGTCACTTCTTCAAACTCTTTATTATTGGCGCTTTTTTTTCACCTTGGATCAAAGATAACCATCAGAAGAAGAAGAGGAGGACTAACTACATAAAAAGCAAGATCCAGTCAATCAGAGGCAGATTTCTAATGTCTCAAGACTTCATTCTTTTCAGCAAGCAAGAAGGACAAAATGCAAGTTTCTTTCAGTTTCTTTTTTCTTTTCCCCTCTTGTGCGGTTCTCCCCCTCCGAAGTCTTCTTTGCTCTCTTCATTGTGGAAGATTAGAGCTCCAAAGAACGTTAGCTTCTGTCTAACAAAATCCCAACGAACGTTTATTCCTGTCTAACAATTGGAGGACTAACACTATTAATTTCATGCAGAGGACTTCCATTTCCTCCTACATGCTAATAGGCCCGCAATGATGTGATTTGTGTAAATGTGCTTTACAGAATTTGGACCACGTGGTCTAGAGGGGGACACTTTTAGTGACTTCCAGTGTTCTCTTAGCACATAATAGTTCTGGTCACACAGAAGTAGTAGTGGAACATCTGACTCGAGAAAGATGAGGATTGTAAGGAGATGCTTTGAGAGGAGGTTCAAAATACAGTTAGGTTCAAGTTCTATGCCTCTCTCAATATGTTCGTGACCAAAGACTTTAACACTCAAATTGTGTTCATCATCCTTAACATCTAGAACCCCTTTGCTCAAAGTCTTCTTTTTTTCTTTAGCTTTTGCTTTTGTTTGTTTCAGCTCCCTGTTTCTTTGGTTGCTTGCTTTGATAAATGAAAATGTTGCCTCTCAGGAAGCGGAACAGAACATTCAATATAAAATCAAAAAAGAAATCAGATATCTATGCTGACTATAAAATTGGAGGGGAAACATAAAGGCCTATTTGATAGGCAATCAGGAATATGTTTTATGTTCTCAAATGCACCAAGTCAAATAGATTCAGTGAATACTCGTTTGGAAGATTTGTTTTTTAAAACTAATTTTGGATTATGTGATCCAAATAGTAGAAATCCTAAAAATGACATTTTTAAAGTTTTTGTTGTATCCAAATTTTGAATTTGAATAATATAATATATTTTAAATTAATACAGATTTTGTTGCATTCAGATTTTGAATTTGATAAACATAAATACATTTCATTTTTGCTAAATTAGAATATGTATAAAATAATATTTTAAATTATATAATACTGTAAAATAATAACCATACAAAATTTATAAAATAGAATATGATCATAAATTAATTAATAATAGTTGATATTGAACATAAAATTTAATTGGTAACTACAAATATTTTTATAGTTTATAAATATATTATCAAAAGCATATTAAACAACTATTTAAACTGGGATCCCGTTTCCAAATCGGCTCCCAATCACTTGTTCAAAAACATTAAAAGCATGAAAAGCTATTCATGAAACCTCTTATTTTCAAATTCCTGTTTTCAAATCACTAACCAATGCACTGTAAACCACCCCTTCATTCTTTCTAATACACGAGGTGCTAAAACTTCTTGTGTAAGCTTTGGGATGACTTAGCTACAATCCAATGGAAATTTCTTTCTAAAATCATTCTCTGGGTTATTTGGATACAGAGGAGCAACAAGATTCTTCAGGATGGGCATTAAGTTTTTTGGCAACATTTTTCTAACAACGCTCATTAACAGCCCCGAGTTAAAGTGCTTTACTTGGGCTTTGTACACCTAATTTTTCTCATCAAACCTTCACGAGGCTAGGAAGATGCCTTACGTCCCGCCCCTCTTTTTGTATCTTCTGATATTGATAGCAATGAAATATGCTTTTCTTGTCAAGAATAAAAGAAGATGAATAACTTACCTTGCAAATAAGTTCTCCCTGAAATCCCCCAGCAACAAGTAGATTATCTTTCACTGCAAGTGTACTGACTTGTGTCTGTGTAAATCCCTCTAATAAGCTCCCAGGGTGCTTCTGTATTACATCAGACTCAAAAGGTTAAACTTTAAAGCAACACAAGTGAGTATTAATAATATGGAAAGCTAATCATGCAGTCAATACACTAACCTCTGTAGGTGCCACATGGCCCGAAACATTGAGTACTTCAGACTTGGTGCACGATAATGATGACCAATGAATTACAGAAAAATGTGATAGAAGGTATGCATCATGCTTTGATGTTGCCCATACTAAGTTCCTCAACTATTATCCAACAACAAAAGGTTTGATTCAGCCACATGCATCAAATTCAAATAAACCTTACAACATATGGCATACAAATGAAGGATATTACGCCATGGCATGCACCAAGAATTATTCCATCTAAAATGATTTCTGCAATTGTGATCAATTCTCCTTTTCGGGACAAAGGGAGAGTTGTGGCATGCTTGTTGTTTCGGTATAATGTGGGAGTGTGATTCAGAGAGAAATAGTAGAACTTTTAGAGGGGTGGAGCGATCACAGGAGGTGTGGGAGGTAGTGAGATTTAACACATTTTTATGGTCCGTTAATCGGATTTTTTTCATTATTAACTTGGTTGTATTCTTTTGAATTGGAGTCATTTCCTCTAATTCAGGATTCCTGTATGCTTTTTTTTTCGGGTATGTACTTGTATATTCTACCATTTCTCTCAATCAAAGCTCGATTTCTTGTACAAAAAATATATATTTCATGCTATGACATCCAAGAGAACACTGCAATCACAAATGTCATACATAAATCTTGGTGACAACAGTGAAATCCACCTCTACAGGAGGCTATAAATTAGTCACAATAAGAACACTAAAGAATAATAATAAGAAACAAATATGTTCCCAAGCAAAACAGAAGAAAACTCCCAACCTAAACAAGTTATGAAAAGGTCTTCCAATTGGCACAAAGAAAGGATAAGTTAAAATATTGAAAGGCGCACAAAATTTACACCAACAGAGACTAATAAGAATCAAGTAGATTTCACAGAAGACTTGATTAAGTATACCTGAAAATGAAGAATGGTCGATTTCACAGATCTTGAATTTCGATAAAAGTCATAGTATGAATGTGCTTTCCCCGTAGCCTTGCAATCCTATTCACATCATATTGTAGAAGTCACAAATAAGATATTGGAATTACCAGTGTAAAATATAGCTCACAACTTGGGGGGAGGAGGGCATAGATTGCAGAGATCATTTACCTTCTCTGACCCTTCTCCTGAATTTGGGATATTTTCATAGTTCTTGTACTGTTCAAGCCTAGTTTTCCTGTACTTCTCTCTAGTAATGCTAAGCCTCTCCCAAGGAATCCCTTGAATGTCTATTCCTCTTCTCGCTTGAGCTGCAGTGGTATCAACTATTCTACTACTCTGTATATTATGTCATTTAGAATTCAAATATTCAATAAGGCCAACATTAAGAATTGGTACAAACTAGACAACAGAGTAACTTTGACATATAATGCATTAATGCAAAAATTTGACGATCACGTAGAGATCACTATGAGTAAATCTAAATCCAATAATTTATCAGTGCATCACAAACCGAATGGAATTCATCAGCATCAGAATCTGAGCCTTCCACTTCTCTATCATGATACTCATCATCCATATCATCATCTATGTCTTCCATTTCGTACTCATCAGCCATGTAATCAGTATCATCCCCATGATAACTGGACATATTGGGTACAAAAGTTTACACCCGCACCTACAAAAGTTCAAGTAATTACTTCAACATCAACTAAAAAGGAGAAGGGCGGGGGTCTTCTGAACTCCACATACAACAAAAGAGCATCAAGAACATTAAGTTCAATCATCTTCACTTATTAGAATCAAAGATCTCTAAAACTGTCCCTAAAAAGAAAAGGCAATCACTATGCATAAAGGTATCATTCGTATTTGCCCCTCCAAATGTAAGTTTACATTAAATGTACAATGAGATCATCCAACATGCAACTGCCTCCAAGTTCCATGATAGAAATTACTCAATTCTCGTGCAGCAGAATGGAATAGTTCAAGACATCAAATCTGTATCAAAAAGGTCAAGATTTCTTAGTTGTAAAAGCCAAACACTTGAATACTCCCCACATTCAAGATGACAGGGTGTTTATATCTGTAAACTTTTTGTCAATTTCCAACTCCTTCCTCAGTAACAACCATTACAGGGGTTGAAAGGCATGTGGGTGAGTGTTTGAATTTATCCTTCAACCACATCTATTACATTTCATTTCTTACTTCTGAACCCAATTCGATGAACTTAACTTTCTCTACTAATTTAATGGGAAGAATGAAAACTCTCTTTGAAATTTCCAAAAAGGAGGAATTTTTATTATCTATTGTCTTTGGTTTTAGAACTATTGCAAAATATATCTTCTATTTTTTTTTTTTTTTTTTTTTCATTCCCAATTAGAAGTAATGAGTATGTACATCAACTTGATCACAACTCGACCAATTAACGTTGATCCCCAATTAAAAAGTCAAAAGTTCAAATTTTCACCAATGTTTTAAAATGTTAAAGAACCATGAGGTTTTTCCTCTTGAAGAAGCAAGGCATAAGCCTCAAATTTAACTTAACACATTTAACAAATCGTAAAAATTGGTATGACCAAGTATTACTAAACATAATAGTCATATAAAAGAATAAAAAAAGCCCACCCCATTTAGTTATCACTTAAACAAAATATTCTAAGAGGATATCACTAACCTCACTACTGTTATTATTTATAGGATTGACTTATACTATAAAGTTGTCTTCAATACTTTTAAAGTCACAACAGCGATAGTAATAGTTCAAGTTTTGAAGAATGATGCAAAATAATACTATTCTTCTAATCATTACAAAGGCATAAGCCTCTTCTATGAGAGGCCAAACTCTCAAAGCTAAAAGTTAGAGTCTTTCCTCAAAGGCGAGCCTCAAATCATGAACCTAAACAGCCTTTTAAGACATCTTCACCCCATGTACTTGAACTCAAAACGGGGGGGG
>NC_036651.1:6039693-6098120 GCF_002806865.2 Cucurbita pepo subsp. pepo | reverse complement strand
GGGGGGTGGCGAAGTTATGAGTGTACCTAGTAAATTTAGCACAACATGAAACAAGTAAAATACTTCTTTTTTGTTCCAAAAACTAACCTGCCAAATGTGTGCTTAACATCAAATTTTATTTTTGTCTTGGAAAAAGGTTTCTAAACATGAATTCAAGACAACAAAAAAAAATATACTATCAAGAACTGGTCTCTACTTGCTAGGAAGAAAAAAAGATGATGGAGTTAGTTGATCACTAACGTGTGACGGCCTAAGACATATTGATTGACAAGTTAGAATACAAGGGCATAAAAAATAATAAATAAATAAATAAACTGAATAGTAGAGTAGAGAACATTCAACATAGGTTGGAATGAGTTCCTTGTTAGAGGATGCTACCCCTTAATATAGGGCTTTTAGTTGAAAGTCTTGTCACACATGTTGTATGTCTACCCCAAGTTCAAGAATACTGCTAGTGATGCAAGGTACCAAACCGTACTCCACATTAGTGGATGGGGAAAACAAGATCAACATCGAGTCATAATCCCTACAATGATGAGCCATACTCTCTAATGAGGGTGTATTCAATATATGGTTAAGGTGGAAGCTTGTCCGGGAGTTGGCTAAGTAAATTCTACGCTAAGCTGATAAATACAACTTTCCCTCCAAAAATTGAGAATTTAAGACCGAATTAGGCGAATTTCCTTTATTGAGCATTGCAGGTTAGATTGGCCATGCATACCCCATACTAGTAAATTCAGCCCGTCCATATACAATTAAGCGAGTTTTAACGGAGGTTTGGGGAATACGGTGTGGATTGGCTAAATTCATGAGGCGTCATTGAGTTTTTTACCTTCAAATTGAGAAAACGTATGGAACCTAAAGCAAGATAGCAATACATGCTATCTTAGTCCTTCGACCATTGTGGAGAAATGGAAGAAGATACTTCAGATTCAGCATATAAGAATTGAAGTATGCCTAAAAATGTGAAAAAGGGCACCCACAAACACCGTAGAAAACCCTAGCTCGATAAACTCGATTGGAACCGAATTTCAATGAAGAAACAGAGAAGCTTGATGTGCTTGAATGCAGAAAATGGAAGAAGGAATAGTAAGAGATTTACCTCAGAAGTCCCGGTTCTAATTGATTGACGATCTGCCTGCGAAATTGGGAGTCAGAAGGAAGGAAAAAACGTCGTGGGTGAGATTGTTTGTTCTTAGACTATCTTACGAATCGGGTCCCACACTCTAAATCCAAATGCCCGATGTCGGCTCGGTCGGTGAACCGGCGGTCAATATTACGACAACTTTCAATATTAATTTTTTTTTTCTTTTTTTTTTTTCAAGTGAAAATTAAAAAAGGGTTATAGTTTCATGCCTCGTCTTTACCCTATATATAAAAGTAACACACGGCTTGAGTATTTTAAGAAATATTGTTGGGGTTCGAGAGATGCAAACATATGCAACATAGTGAGAAATATCATTTACAAACAACACGGCATTCTCTTAGGCAAGGTTGGATGTGTAGTACTTCTCTACATACACCCCACTCGTGCAAGCATTGGGCTCACACACCCCCTGGGCCTAGCTTATCGGGCTAGCACTCGCTACACCATGGAGAGATAGGGCCCACATAACGTCATGGCAAACATGAATGTCATAAGTCGTAAGGTACGCATTCGTACTCATCATAATAGGGAAATATCTCGATGCATATGACACACAAAAATGCATGAGGTCCACGTCGCTTAAAATCATGACATAAACTAATTATGCAAGTCAAATCTTCATTCATCTATAACATAGTATAATGAGTGTGAATTATACATACATTTTTTCGTACATCGCATATCTTATGTGGCATGGTCCGTAAAGGTTTATGCGGCATAGATATCTTCATCATAACATATTGCAACAGCATGACATGTCACAACATGACATAGGTTTATAATCATAGATTATCATCATCATGGCATATTGCAACAACATAGCTTAACACAACATAACATGACGTGACGTGACATGACATAACATAGTACAACATAGCATGGCATGACATAACATAGTACAATTTAATCAAACAAGGCATAATAGTATGACATAACAATCATAGTTATGACACATACAAGGGTTACCAGACACGCGTCATCATACATAATATAATTCATCCAACCAAGCCAACAGTAGAGTCACTTACACACATTTATGGATCAATGCACAACACCAAATGATTCTTCAAAATGCAGTATTGCTCGATCAAATTCTTGCATATTAAGCCATCTCTACCTTGATGTCGTCTATCATTGGCCTGAAATCTTCAGTCAACTCATTAAAAAGTTTCAACATGGTCTTATGTGACATGTCTAGCTCTTCGACACGCTCTTCTATGTGCGCGACAAAACTTTCAGAGCTACCTTCACGTTCTAAGCTACTCAGTTGTGTAGCTCTCTTTTTTAGAGAGTCAACCTTATATCAAGCTTTTAATTGGCAACCCATCCCGTGGGACACTCATGGCGTTAGTTCCACCGATTTTCCCATCCAATTTAACTAGTTAGTTTTCTAAGGAACAAGTAATATCGAGAATTTCCTTCAAGAACATCATATCTTCTTCCATCTCAGTTAGTTGGTCGACTTGTGACTTGACCATCTATTTATTGTTGACATTGTTTCAGTCTCAACGAGGAAGAAGTTAACTTAGCTCTGATACCACTTGTCACAATTGTACTCTTTTGGTAGCGGGTGAACTAGTCACTCATGTAAAAATCGAACTTAGCGGACAATTTTGACATATGGTCGAGTTTCGTTACATGTTTCGAGATAAAATGTTGTTACAAGCAAGGAAATGAATTGAAAAATAGTTTGAAAGAAATCATTGTAGATGTCAATTGCAACGAAAACATGTGAGCAAGAGAGATATAACACTTTTTCGGTGGGAGGTTTAATGACTACCTGGTCCTCACTATAGTATATTTTGAGGCATTTCATGTCAAACAGGAGTAAACACGATTTTGCCGAAATGTCATATACAAAAAAAAAAAACAATAGAACAGGAAAACAAGATAAAAGAGGTCTGACAAGGCATGGACATGCAACCACGGGCAGCACGTCCTGAACAAACATGATCGTGGTGCAACATTCCCCAAATAGACATACTAAACAGGTACTCATAGAACAAGCGATCATGGGACTCATCCATGACGTTACAAAGACCTACTAAAGGGTAATCATAGGAGACAGAGGTTCATGTGTCACCATTCACTCAGCTACTAAGCTTGTTAAGCTTTCTTAGTCATCCTTGTCGTGGAGGTTTACTAGGGAGAGATTGCATCGGTTTAGCTCTCCATACACACTGATTTTCACAGAGAAATCAACATCTTAGTCATACAAAATCAATAGAATAAGAAAAGAGAGTAAGGGACTAGAGTTATCAAGTTTTCTGCTCTCCTTCAATGGAAGTTTCTCTTCCTTGAGCTCTCTCGTCCAAACCACTAATGGTCATTGAGGAGTGATTGTTAAAAATGGTTTTTATGGGTAGATTACATGCTGTTTTTGGGTAATCAACCACTAGGATCCCTCGATTTTGATCGATGAACTATATGATGGTTTGCATATATGATCCCAATAGGGGAGTGCTTTATTGAGTTTTATTAATACTCACCCTATTTACATGAGTGTCAGAATTCATGATGGGATTGTGCCTAGAAAAGCCACCGAGGACCATGACTACTTTAAGTGGGGGAGAATGTGACAACCATACTATGAAGAGAGTAGATTGTGACCCTCACGTGCAAACAAGACAAGGTGGTGACATGGTAGTGGCATCCAATCAGCCACACGAGGGTTGAGACAAAGTGAGTGTCATGATGCGACCGAGGAGGATGGTGCATCATCTAACACTCTATAGAGATGTGCATGAAAGTTAAGCCGAGACATAGGCAAGATAGAGGCAACATGTCGACATGAGTGTTAGAGATAGACTTGTTGAAGAGTCTGGTAGGACCTCGAGCCTTAACCTCGAAAGTCAAGGTTCTAAAGAGAATTTGGGCATGCGATTATAGAGTCAAGTCCATCCATATGAAATATAAAGCCCTCAAATTTGGTGTCGATCGGACACCAGATGAACGTTTTACAACATTGTATGCCTGTTAGCTAAAATTATGTCTATACCTGTCTAATTAGAAATGCCTCAAAATGTATATTGGAAGAGACATGATGTCAACTCTCTACCACCCCTAGACCCTATGGCCTAAGCGAGCTACCCAGTGGTAGTGAGCGCGAGCACTACGAGACGAGTGTCTCAAACAACTTTCTTTGAAAATGGTATTTCAATGACAGTGTTGGTGGCACGAGTGTGCCGATATTGCGCCCCCGCCCATGTGTTAAAGGTTTGATTATACACTTGTAAATGAACTAGCATGGACACGAGAGGGTTCAATGTCTTGATATAACCTGAATGGATGGATGTTCGGGATATCTCAATGTTATTAACGACTCATGGACCCATTTTTGTAATAGCCCAAGCTCACCCTTAACAAATATTGTCCGCTCTGGCCCGTTACGTATCTCCATGAGTCTCACAATTTTAAAACACGTCTACTAGGTCGACACCCTTACAAAGAATCTTTCATTCCACTCTCCAACCAACGTGGGATCTAACGGTTTGAGTCTTGTGATTAAAATATTACATTCATACGTTAAAATATGTACCATTTGGGAACACATTAGTTCACGAAACGTGCACTATATAAAACATAAAATTGCCCCAAGAAAAACACATCGACTTTTGGGTAAACAAATCACGTAATCATATCGTGAGTTCAAGAACGAAAACGAGAAGTAATTGTGAAAAAGAACCATTGGAATAACAATAATACACAACAACTCACAAAACCCATGTCCCTAACCCCATTAGAAATGCAAAGTTTGGTATACAAACCACAATAATCCATGAAGAACAAGAATATGACTAGAAGAACTTAGGATCATAGCCATTGCTAGAGGTAGCCAAGATATAATAAGCAACAATATGGCCAATAGAGCCCCAAGCAAGAACATCAACAATATTAAACCCAACAGGGTCATTAGATTTCAAGAGGCTAACATATTCCTTAGCCCTCACATCGCCTGCCTCAAAATGGGTCACTCCATTCTGCTCCGGCACTTGCTTGCTCACATTC
Organism: Cucurbita pepo subsp. pepo; assembly: GCF_002806865.2. NCBI lineage: Eukaryota > Viridiplantae > Streptophyta > Magnoliopsida > Cucurbitales > Cucurbitaceae > Cucurbita > Cucurbita pepo. Next base: position 6,092,965 of record NC_036651.1, on the reverse strand, counting down.
TCCCTCTGAAATTTGAAGAACACGAACCTCCCCAAGAACAGGGACAGCCCTGTGCTTAGGCTTATCACAACAGATGGCTCCAGCGCTGCCTTCACCACCGTGGATCTCCGCGTGGCAGAGCTGGTGAGCTTGCGGCTAGATTTGATGGTTGGGAGTAGGCGGAGGCCTTGGAATGATAGGGCGGAGGGGCTTGGCTGCTGCCTCCTGGCAGCAGCGGAGAAGGTTGGGGCGGTGATGACGGCAGAGGAGGAGGAGGCGGCGGCGGCGGCGGCGGCGGCCATGGGTGACGGTGGTTGAGAGAATTGGAGTGGATACTTGAAAGAGGATGAGGTTGAGGATCATATAATATAGATTGTGAGGATGAGATGGAGGGAAGGGTGGATTTTGGGAGGTGACGTGGAGGAGTTTGATTGGCTAGTTCTAGATTAGAGATTCTTGGATCCAAATTCTTTTTACCATTTTTTTTAATTAATAATAATTTGACTATGGAATTGGAATATATATAATATCTATTTAATCGAAATCCAATCTAATTTAAAAAAAAAAAAATTTAAAATGAAAAACGTCATCTGTAGGAGAAAAGAACGAAACATTGCTTATTAATGTGTGAAATTCTCTCCCTAACAGACGCGTTTTAAAACTGTGACAACGACCGTATAACCGTCTAAAATTAACAATATTTACCGATAGTGGGCTTGAGTTTAATATTTTTGCTTTTAAGGTAACAAAAGAACGAACTTGTATGACTGTAAAACGAACTTGTATGACTGTAATAGTTTTTTAAAGATCTAAAAATGATTCAGATGTGATTTAATTTGTTTATTAAGGAAATTAAAAAACACTAATGTATAGCAAATCATATCAAAAGATAAAAGCGTCGGGTAGTGATCAATGCGAAAATATTCTTAGGCTAAAGTATTTGAAGGTCGCCCAAAATATCTAGGAATACGAGACGTGTCTCATCTTCTCTAAGACAAGTGAGAGAATACGTGTCACATCCATTAGTATAGGTGGAAAAATGTTGGAATTTATATGTTAAAGTCTCGTGATTAATAATTAATAATAAATTTAATTATTTTATTTATAACATAATATATTTCTAATATGGGAGGTGATTATTGATAATTATTTTTGTGTTAAGGGTAACACGGTGTGTATTAGGTAACCAACCATTAATGATCATTGAGAACTGACGGCTGAAGATGATTTGTAGGGAGTAGATTTCATACCGTGCATTTCGTGTAATCAAAGTTAATTAAGTTAATAACTTATTTTATTAAGAAAATGAAAAATTAATAAGCAATACAAAATTAAAAATTTAAATATATAAAAAAATTTATGGATTGAATTGGTTTGTGTGTTCTCTTAAATCTGGATTAGGTTGAATCCATAACTATTTTGACAGGTAAATTTTAATTAAATATTTAGAAATAAATAAACAATATTTTAATAACAATCATTGAGTTGTGTAGTTATAGCAATTACCGGTGTACATAGGTTGGGTTGAATGATTTTTTTTACCAAACTTGGATTGGTCCAATCCAACCTAAACTTTTCCCAACCCGACCCAACGGTCTATTTTCGCCCAAAGGTCTATTTTCGGGTTGAATTGTCAATTTTTTTTAAATATATTAATCCACGCTTTATCATTATTCGGATAAGATAAAATATATTAAGAGTTCTCAAACAAACACAAATCAATTTATAATTATTCAAAAAATCAAATTCAGTAAAAAATAAGGAGTGAAAATTCAAATTTATTAACATAATTCAAATTGTCATCAAACTAAATACTCATAGAATTAGTTGGAGTAACAAAAATGGAAGGATAGATCGTGAAATTAAATAAACAATAATTTTTTTTTAGTTTAAAGATACTGTATATAATAAAAATAAAAAATATATAAAAATATTTTAATTGAAATATGGGCTTATATGAACTTATATATAAATTGAGATATAATAATGTTGCAATAAATAGATAATAAATACATTAAAACTCAGGCGTGGGTTTCACTACACCCGTCAAAGTACCAACATTATAGTTTATATATTTTTATTTAGATCGTGTCGCTCGGGTCAACCCGAGAATTTTGTTCCATGAACCTGAAATCGAACAGATCCAATTCGGTTTCAGAAAAATGAACCCAACCCTACCCTTATCCAAAATGCTAATTCGAGTTAGGTTGGTCCGGGTTGTAGGTTGAATGTACACCCTAATAGCAATAAAATCATTTCTTTATCTGAAATATTTTATAAGGTTACTCTAATTTGGTGGATTCATTGGTTTACACGTGTCAGCTGACTCATCCGTCCACGTCAGTCATCCACACCTCGACTCTCCACAAGTCGTCTATGGCCAAATTCAGTATCCAATCCCTCCTCCAGATACCCCAAATCCCCCTTTTCACTTTTCTCTGTTTTCGTTGGGTGATTTCTTTGGAATTCAAAGTTATGGTTTCGTTTCACTAATTTGCCTCTACCATACAATACTCTGAACTTGTTCTTCCTTCTTCTCAATTTCCCAATGGCTACGCTGCTGAGAAAAGTTTGGGGATCCGTGTCGACTCGCTCGGGATTGCACTCGGAAACGTCGTCTACCGATCGCCGTGGGTTTGAAGAGCCGCCGTCGTTGGGTGAATTCGATCGGATTCCGATGGATATACTGATGCAAATACTCAAATTAGCTGGCCCTAAGACCTCAGCTAAAATGGGTATGCTCTGTAAGTCTTGGAGATCTCTTGTTTCTGACAATACTCTTTGGATTTTCTTCCTTCATAACCAATTGGAGCCTTGGGATTCTGTTTTATTTGGAGAAACTAAGTTGGCTTCCGGATACCCTCTTGAGTAAGTTTGGGAATTGTTTATTTCGTCATGAAATTGGGAAATGAATATAATGTTGCGTTGTTGTGAAGTTATTTGAAGGTGTCACTATGAATTTGTGGTTACAGAACATTTTCCAGTCAGATGATGCCATTGTCGTTCATGAAAGTGTATTGCAAACGGGCAGAAGTGCCGGGCTCTGTTATCATTGATGGTGAGTTTGTGTAACCTATTTTAAATTTATCATTATATGATGTTATTCACTGAACATATGGCCATTTATTTACATTTTTGTTTCATCATTGAAATCCGTTCATTTTCTTGGTAGAGTTATATCCAATGAGTTGAATGCATCTATGATTCCCACGATATCATGTTTGGACAAATTTGATAACTAAAGCCCTCATCATTCTCAAACTCAAAGCATTTGGAAAGTTTTCCATTCTTTAGTTTTTTTTCTCAAAAGTTACTTCGAATGGTTCATGGGTTTTTGAAGATATTAGGTACTCATTCGAATGATGCATGTCTAGTATGATTATCAACAAAAGATAACTATGAAGCTCCAGTAATATTCTGAACTCTGACCCAGATGTTGCTATGAGTAGAGTACTTGTTTGATAAGCTTTACCTTTGTGAGATCCCTCATCGGTTGGGAGGAGAACGAAACACCCTTTATGAGGGTGTGGAAGACTCTTCTTAATAGACGTGTTTTAAAAATCTTGAGGGAAAGTCCGAAAGGGAAAGCCCAAAGAGGACAATATCTGCTAGCGATGGGCTTGGGCCCTTACAACCTTTATCAATTGGCCTTGATTAATTAGCCCTCATTTTGGTTTCTGATTATGAGGCTTTCCAGCTTGTGGCCTTAATGTGACTTATCTTTCTACTGTGTTTGCACTGATTTTTGATGTTGCGGGTTCAATTGGAGTACTTTTCTTTGTATGAATTTTGGCAAACATTTCCAGAGTATTTAGAGTCGATCCTTCTAGTTCAATAGAAGTTCTTAACTCAAGTATCAGCCTCTTTTGGCTTTCAAGGGAAAGAATTTGATTTCTTTGGGTTTGTTGCCTTCCACATAGCCAACATCATAGTAGGCTTGTAACGGCTCAAGCCAACGGCTAGTAGATATTGTCCTCTTTGAGTTTTTCCTTTCGGGCTTCCTCTCAAGGTTTTTAAAACGCGTATGCTAGGGAGAAGTTTTCACACCCTTATAAAGAGTGTTCCGTTCTCTTCCCCAACCGATGTGTGATCTCACATTGTTAGTGTTGGATGAGCATCCGAACATAGAATAGCACGTGCAATTACCAGTACCTATAGTTTCTGGAAATTTGTATCAGTGTGAAGGCACTCTCACTATCTCTTGTTTGTTATTGAGAAGGTGGTTCTGGTTATTGCAAATTTGGTTGGAGCAAATACACTTGTCCATCTGGGCGTTCTCCAACATTTTTGGTGAGTGCTTTCTGTCAACTTCCTGTCCCTGTTTGTCAAAATCTTTCCATTTGGAATATTGCATACAGCTGCTAGATAGCCTTGATTTCGGGCCTCTTATTAAGTCCAGTAATTGAATTTTTTCGTTTTGTCTACAGGAATTTGGGAACATCGAATCTCCTATGTATTCTAGACTACGCCATTTTTTTGCTACTATTTATAGCAGGCCTGTTCTTTTCTTTTTCTTTTTTATATCTGATATTTGAACTCCCCTCTCTATAACGACGAATCACTAGTCTTCTCATCAGTTGCAGTTTGTATTGACAAGTCCACTGCACCTAATTTCAGGATGCGGGTTAAACCATCGTTCCATCCAGTGGTAGTGTCATTACCAATCTGCCATTATGATGGTCAGTTTCTTATTCTAACTTTGTTAGTGTTGTGATGCTTTTTAACATATTATCCATGTTTTTCCTTTTTGACATGATAATGCCTCCATACTTTTTTTTTTCCGTAACCGGGAGTCGGAGCTTTGCTCTCCTACAACCAGGGGCACCCACACCCGCCCAAGGGGCGGGCTTGGGAGATATCAAAGGCTTTTAGTATTAAGTTCACTCGAAGGTTCGAACATGGGACTTCCAAGCCAATATGACTAAGAGACCCCAAGCCCTTGCCAATGAGGTTGCCCCCTTAGGGGCAATTTTAGATAATACTTTTCAGAATAGCTAATGAAATATCATCAATATTATATTATAAATGTTTTCTTACCAAACGAAAAAAATATCATAAATGTTCCTCACAATACGTTATAATTACGAATGAAATGATACAACGATAATGTAATTTATGCTACATAAAAATGAACAATAACATAGTGCTGATACTATTATTAACTTAAAGCTTTAAACTCTTTCAAAATTTTACTTATTAGAAAAATAAATAAATTGATAAATGCATCACTCATGGTTTAGGTTTAAATTTCTATATACCTGACTATATTGTCATCAATCTTTTTGAACTTCAAAATAGATTTTAATTTTTTTTATATTAATTATGAATTATTGTTAACTTTATGATAATTTTGTACCTTCAATATGTAGGTAATTATGTGTATTATGAGTAAATATGTTTGCATTACTTTTCTCCTTCAGATACTGAGTCAGCCAAAGCATCGAGACAGCAACTCAAAGAAGCCATCCATTCAGTATTATTTGACATGAATGTCCCGTCTGTTTGTGCCGTTAATCAGGTTTTATGCTTAAGACATGTCCTTTTCTTTTTTTCCCTCTCCTCCTCCTCCTCTCTTTCTCTCTTGGTGACTGATATGATTACAAGTCCATATATAAAAAAACCTCGATACCTATTTGTATGAAGTTTTATCTGTTCCCGTTCCCACAACACTCCCTAGTGGGTTGCTTAAGTTTGAAGGAAGAAAGGAAATTGGTCCGGTTGAGGGTTTGGAGCTTTTAAAGAAAAGAAGGGTTCTGTTGGTTTGATAGTGATAAGAAGAATTATATTAAGGGTTTGTTATCACGAGAGGCTGATGAAGATAGAGAATCGGAAAGAGATTTGGTGGAGAAACCACTCTTGTCAAGGTTCTATAACCAAAGTCTTCCTATCTGTGATATCAACAGAATAAAGGGCAGTGGATAAGCTATCCCATTCATCAATTTCCTTCTCTGTATAGGTTCCAAGAGGTAGAATCAATGGGATAAAAAATCAGCAATGGCAGAGTCCTTATTGAGAGATAGAGCAAATAAGTGTGAGTAAACTTTGAAGGGATTAATTCCCAGCCAAAGATCTTTCGAGAAGCCGGTTGTTTTCCATTCCCCACGTTATACATGACGTTATTGTAGAGTAACCCCTTGTTTTATCGATATTTCTCCAAGGACCCTTTGATAATGAAATCATAATATAATGGCCCAGGCCCACCGCTAGCAGATATTATCTGCTTTGGCCCGTTACGTATTGCCGTCAGTCTCACGATTTTTAAAACGCGTTTGTTAGGGAGAGGTTTCCACACCCTTATAAGGAATGCTCCGTTCCCCTCTCTAACCGATGTGGGATCTCACAATTCACCCCTCTTGGGGGCCTAGCGTCCTCGTTGGCACACATTTCGGTGTCTGGCTCTGATACCATTTATAATTAGCCAAGCCTACTGCTAGCAGATATTGTTTGCTTTGGCTCGTTACGTATCGCCGTCAGCCTCATGGTTTTAAACGCGTCTGTTGGGGAGAGGTTTTCACGTTCTTTATAAGGAATGCTTTGTTCCCCTCTCTAACCGATGTGAGATCTCACAGATAATCTGACCTGGTTTAAGATCAAAGTGTGTGGAGCCGTATTTAGATGCACTCAATCTTCTCCATAAAGCTGTCTTTTCCTCATGAAATCTCCAAATCCATTTAGCCAAGAGGGATTTATTTTTATGTTGGATGCCAATGATGCCAAGACCTCTCTCATCAATGGGGAGAATAACTCTCCCATTTTATATCGTGAGAANCATTTTTTTTTTTTTTTTTTTTTTGGCAAGTGACAATTTCATTGATGTTTGAAACTTAATAAGTAGATGTGTTATCCATAATGTTTACAAAAAAAAAAAAAAAAACTTCCCAATTTACTATGAGAGATGTACGACTATAGCACCAAGAAATGACATGGTAAACAACATTATTGAAGAGCCCAGTATAAGTACGTGTCTTCGCCATGAATACTCTTTGATTTTTTTTCTTTCCATAGATTCCAAAAGAAAGCCATAATGAGGATGGTCCATAGTAGAACTTTTTCATTTTTGAAGGGGTGGTACACTAAGACCATGTCCAGTAACTCCTTTACCTCCCTAGGAAAAGTGAACATGTCGTTTTGTGACTTGTTCTCTTGAATGAATTGGGAACTTTCAAAATTGTCATCTTAAATAATTGCATGTACCATCTGTTTTTTAATATGCAGGCAACACTGGCCTTGTATGCTGCAAGAAGAACTTCGGGAATTGTTGTCAATGTTGGTTTCCAGGTGACTTCAATCGTCCCAAGTAAGCTAACTTAACTTTATATGATCTCTATTTCAACTTTTATCTAATGTGTATAAATCAAGTGTTCTGAAGAAACGCACCTTAATGACTCATTATGTCTCTTTCTGTTGACTGGTTAATGCCCATCAAATTGTCACATTCTCTCATTATTTTTGTACCATTTTTATAGTTTTAAATGGCAAAGTAATGCGGAAAGTGGGGGTTGAAGTTGTGGGGCTGGGAGCTTTAAAGCTTACAGGGTACCTCCGAGAGCTGATGCAACAGAATAATATACATTTTGAATCGATGTACACTGTTCGAACATTGAAAGAGGTACCATTAAAGCTTTCATTGTTTAAGATTTATTTCATAAGCAAGTTTGTCTGGTGTATAATCAAGTTGTTTCCTAGGAGCTGAAATATAATAAATTATTGTTCGTTTTACTCGTTTGGGCTTCTAATTAACTCAATACTTCGTGTCCATATTGATGCAAGCAAGATGATATTTTTCCTTCTAGCTTTAGCATTTTTGTTGTTCATAGTGAGATCCCATGTCGATTGGAGAGAGGAACGAGTTCCAACAAGGATGCTGGGCCTCGAAGGGGGTGGAATGTGAGATCCCAGGGGAACGAGTGCCAGCGAGTACACTGGGCCCCGAAGGGGGTGGATTGTGAGATCCCACATCGGTTGGGGAGGAGAACGAAACATTCTTTATATGGGTGTGGAAACCTCTCCCTATCAGACGCGTTTTAAAAACCTTGAGGGGAAGCTCGAAAGGGAAAGCTCAAAGAGGACAATATCTGCTAGCGGTGGGCTTGGGTTGTTACAAATGGTATCAGAGCCAAATACTGGATGATGTGCTAGCAAGGAGGCTGAGCCTCGAAGGGGGGTGAACACGAGGTGGTGTGCCAGCAAGGACGCTGGCCTCAAAGGGGTGGATTGGGGGCTCCCACATCGATGGGAGAAGGGAACGAGTGCCAGCGACGATGCTGGACGCTGAAGGGGGGTGGATTGTGAGATCCCACATCGGTTGGGAAGGACGAAACATTCTTTATAAGGGTGTGGAAATCTCTCCCTAGCAAATGCATTTTAAAAACCTTGAGGGGAATCCCGAAAGGGAAAGTCCAAAGAAGACAATATCTGCTAGCGGTGGACTGTTACACATGTGTAGTTCATTTTAGTTCCAAACTCATGCCTATTTTAGTTCCAAACTCATGCCTATTTGTCTTGCTGTCTAAACTTTCAAGTAGTTTATGTTAGTCTCTCAAGTTTCAATTAGTTTAGTTCCTTTTAACTTGGGATATTGTCTAATATCTGTAAATTTTTAACCTCAGAATCTATGTTATGTCGCTGAAGACTACGAAGCCGAGTTGTGTAAAGATACTCAAGCATCCTATCAAGCTGCTGGGGAAGGTTGGTTTACTCTTTCGAAAGAGCGATTTCAAACCGGAGAGGTCTTATTCCAACCACGTATGGGAGGAGTGTAAGTCTGACCCAGCATAGTGTATCAGTTTCAGCTTCTCTTAGTAGCAAAAGATATAATTTGAAGCAACTGATATGATATGGTGTTCACATTTGTGGCAGACGAACAATGGGCCTGCACGAGGCTGTGGCACTTTGCATGGATCACTGCCATGCTGCGGAACTAACATGGGATGATTCTTGGTTCAAGACTGTGGTTTTGTCTGGTGGCAGTGCTTGTCTTCCAGGACTTGCAGGTTTTCTTCTTCAATTTTCCTTTTCTTTACATCTTTGAGGTTTTTCTTTTTTCTATTTTTTGCTTTCAAAGTTTTAATAATACCTTTTTAACTTTAAAAAAGGGTTAAAAAATGCTCTTGCCATTCATAATACCCTCTCCAATTGATAGCTCCCTTGATGGTTTCATTATTATTATTTTTTTTCTTGCTATAGCAGGTATACCTTGGGTAGTTGTAGTTAAAAGAGATTGAGGAAGGAACGAATGAGAGTAAGAGGAGAGGTAAAAAAGAGAAAAGAGAAGTGATAGGTGATAGAATCGAAGTAAAGGAGATAAAAGGAAAATGGAAGAGGGAGGTGATGAGGTGTAGATAAATGGTCTCCAATCATATACTAACGCTAAGGTCATAGTGCAGAAATCCTTGAAAGATTTACTAAAATGTTGCCATGGATTTAAACGTTCATAAAAATTCATTTAAACCAATAATGATGTCAACAAACAGTAGAATCGAAATACAAGAAAAGCAATGCAACGCCTTGATCTAACCTAAGGGCTACTATATCAGATGTAAATGTGACTACATTGACTTTGCTTCCATGACCTCCACAGCGACGTCGTCATCCGTATATGGGTGTCTTACCTTTACCTAAAAAAGAATAGCACATGACTTGAGTATTTAAGAATACTCAGTAAGTAGCCCTACTTTTGGGGTCGGAAAATGCAATCATGGTGGGACATCTTTTCATAAAATAACTTAGCCCTGACTACTTTCTAGTCTGATCAGGGTTGGATGTGTAGTACTTCTCTACACATAGTCCACACACGCGAACATGGAACCATCAGGTGGGCTCGTATATGTACCCCTTGGACCTGACTACGAGTTAGTGCATGCTCACGTTGCTAAAAGCTACCAAGGGAAAGGAGTGCATATAATATCATGGTGTACGCGTCTATACTAAGCATAACGGGAAAGTATCCCGATGCTCATGGTATACAAAATGCATGAGGTTCCATGGTTTCAATCGTGGTGCATACTTATGATGCAAGTCATACTTCCCTTTCTTTTCATGAGACAACTTTCCTATGAGACATGCATACATATATTGGATATACTTTCCATGGTTAACATACATGACATCAATGTCACATAGACATAGTATAAACATGCAACATAATATACGTGACATAACATATAGAAGTTCATGTATCATATAACTTTTATATCATAGCATAATATAACTTATATCATAGTAATCCGTCACATAACATATCACGCATCATAGACCATAACACCACAGAATATGACACGTACATAGGTCACAAGGTACGTGTCATTCATACAACATACTTGACTAAGCCTGTGGGCGTCCATAAGTAGAATCACTTACTTGGTTGACCTAAGCTGAAGTCACTATGCTCCCCTGATGCTAGCTTAAAACTACTTTTTGAAATCTAATTCCACTCGAGGAGTTCTATAGTCAAAATTTAGGATTCCATTATGAAAATTGGCTATCTAATTGTATAAGATAATCCAAACTTGGCTTCAAATAATTTAAATCAACTAAACAGTAGCTATACTAACCTCAAATTTCTTTGGAAGCATAAAAAAAACGGCTTTGGAAGGGTTGAAAATGGTTGAAGTGGTCCGAAAACGTTAAATCTGAGTCAAAATGAGCCAAGAAGCCAACCTATACTAACCTCAAATTTCTTTGGAAGCATAAAAAAAACGGCTTTGGAAGGGTTGAAAATGGTTGAAGTGGTCCGAAAACGTTAAACCTGAGTCAAAATGAGCCAAGAAGCCAACCTGGAGACGCTAGAGCATGGATTTTCCAACTAGTTCTGGATCCCAAAGTAGGATAAAAATAGAGTAGCTATTGTGACTCAGTAAACTGAAGAACCACTCTTTTATATTAGCATCCTAGCTCCTACTTTCTCAATCTAATCGATGTGGGACAATTTATTTATTTTAATTTTTGGTTACGTCATGCACATCTAAAAGAATTTTTCATCCCGAAAGTACCTTAAGCTTGGAACAATTCAGGGTACTTCTACTTCATCTCATCCTCCCATTCCCACGTGGCTTTTTCCGCTTGGTAGTTTTGTCACAGTTCCTTGACAAAGATTATTTTGACCCTTCCATAGGCATGTTTGACCCTTTCAATGATGTTAGGATGGCTACTGTTTAACTACTTTAAATTATTTGGAGACAAGTTTGGATTATTTTATGAAATAGAATTCTAAATTTTGATGGTGGAACTTCTTAGGTGGAATTAGATTTTAGGGATCGGTTTAAGCTAGCATCAAAGGAGTATAATGACTTTAGCTTAGGCGAACCAAGTAAGTGGTTCTACTGTTAGACGCCTATGACTTGGTTAGATGACTTGTATGTTGTATGAATGACATGTACCACGTGACCCCTGTTCATGTAATATTTTGTGATGCTATGGTGTATGATGTGTTATGTGATGATCTAAGCTAGGATAGGAATTATAATATGATATGAACTATGTTATGCATGATACAAGAACCTCCATGTGTTATACCGCATATATTATGTTGCATGTTCACACTATGAAATATTGATATGCCATGTATCTTAACAATGGAAGATATGTCAAGTATATTTATGCCTGTCTCATTGGAACATTATGTCATGAAAAGAAATGGAGGTATGACTTGCATCATAAGTATGTACCATGATTTGATACTATAAGACTTCATACATTTTGTATGTCACGTGCATCGAGATACTTCTCCATTATAACTAGTATGGACGCATATACTATGATAGTATATGCATTTCTTCTCTTCCGTGGCTTCTGGTAGCGTGAGTGTGCGCTAGCTCGTAGTCAGGCCCAGGGGTACTATACGAGCCCGCCTGCTGGATCCATGTGCGCTTGTGTGGGCTTTGTGTAGAGAATACTACACATCCAACACTATTCGGATTGAAAAGTGGAGACCAAGACCAAGTTATTTATGAAAAGATAAGTCTCATCATGATTGCATTTTTCAACCCCAACAGTAGGGCTACTTACTGAGTATCTTTAGATACTCAAGCGATAAGCTATTTTTTTTTAGGTAAAAATAAGCCACCAATGTATGAATAACGACGTTGTTGTGGAGGTCATGAAAGCAAAGCTAGGGTAGTTACATTTGCATTTGATATACTAGTCCTTAGATTAGATCATTGCATTATTTTAAATTTTTGTTATTTTCAATTTCGTAGTTTGTTGACATCATTGTTGGTTTAAATGATTTTTTATTAATCTTTAAGTCAATGACAACATTTTAGTAAACTGTTTTAAAGGGTTTCTGTGGTTAGTAACCATGACGTACAACTTAATCGTCTAATTTGAAAATGATAGGATGTTATTGATAACGAAATTATGTGTGAACTAACTCTGGTACATGAACTTTATGGACGTTATTGATAACGAAATTATGTGTGAACTAACTCTGGTACATGTGCTACAAATGTTGTGGTTCAGTAAGGTTGCAGAAGGAACTTTATGGACTTCTTCCTTCACCAATGTCCGATGGAATCAGAGTCATTCCTCCACCATATGGTACAGACACAGCTTGGTTTGGGGCAAGGCTTATTAGCAATGTAAGTTCCCTGCTAATCATTTCATTTCTTTCATTTCCAACCAACCTTTTGGGCTGTTTCTTAGGTTAGGTTAATTGTGTTAGATGAACACGACTCTCCACAAAGATATGATATTGTCCATTTTGAGCATAAGCTCTCATGGCGTTGCTTTGGGCTTTCCCAAAAGGTCTCGTACCAATGGAGATATTATTCCTTGATTATAAACCCATGATCATTCTCTAAATTAGCTGATGTGGGACTTTCATCCAACACCTCTTCCGAACAAAGTATGCCTCCCCTTAATCGAGGGTCGACTCCTTCTTTTGAAGTCTTCGAACAAAGTACACCTTTGTTCGATACTTTAGTCACTTTTTGACTATGCCTTCGAGGCTCACAATACTTTGTTCGACATTTGAGGATTCTATTGACATGACTAAGTTTAGGGCATGACTCTTCACAATAGTATGATATTGTCTACTTTGAGCATAAGCTCTTATGGTTTTGCTTTGGGCTTTTCAAAAGGCCTCATACCAATGGAGATAATATTCCTTATTTATAAACCCATGATTATTCCTTAAATTAGCCGAGGTGGGACGTTCATCCAATAAACTGGAGAAAATATCCTCTAAAACAAGACCTTCCTCTCTAACTTTAACCCACACCCACAGCTAACGTTTTAGGGAGGAAAAATCAATTCATACCTCTAAACTTTAGGTAAGGCTAAATTAATAAAAATACTCCTAAAGTTTGTGCGGTGTCTCAAAAATACTTTTAGACTTTCAGAAGTTTTAGTATTTACCCTTAAAATTAAAAAAAAAAAAAAAAATCTAAAAAATACATTTACCCTTAGTTTTGGTTGGAGACTCTTAGTAAAATACCCCGTTAGTTTTGGTGGGAGACTCTTAGTATTTTGTTTCAAAAATATCTTTAAACTTTTAACACGGTTCAAAAATACCGTAGAACTTTAAAAAGTTTTTTTAATACCCTTCAACTTTTTTAAAAAGTTCAAAATACCCTTACGGTTTTAAAAGTAGTATCAGCACATTTTACCTGTATAAAAAAAAGTTCTAAAAAGTTCTTACCTTCGATATATACAAAAATGTCTATCGATACCTTATAGATTATCTCCAAACTTTTAAATGTTACCTTTGAAAGTTAAGTATTTTTGAAACGTGGTACTACTGGTAAATGTATTTTTGAATTTTTTTTAAAAATGTTTTAAAGGTGTTTTTGAAGTTTTTAAAAATGTTTTAAGGTATTAGTGAAACTTTTGAAAACTCAAGGGTATTTTTGAAACACTCTTGAAAGTTCAAGGGTATTTTTGAAACAAAGTATTAACGCAATTTCCATAAACTAATAGTAATGATATTTTTGAACTCTTTTGAAAGTTCAAAGGGTATTTTTGAGATTTTTTGAAAGTAACTAAATAATAATATTAGTCGTAATCCAAAACTTTTATTTATTTATTTTTTATTTTTTATGATTTTAGGAGAACAATAAATTTATATTAATGATTTAAAGTTGATATGAAGTATTCTCGAAAATCTAAATTGTTGATGATTTGTATAATTTGACTATGTCAAGATTTTTATATGTTACAAATACATAGGACTAAATTTTTTCATATGGTTTTGAATGATTTATGTCGGTACACAGCTAAGTACCTTCCCTAGTCATTGGTGTGTTACGAAGAAGCAATTCCGACGAAAGTCCAAACTCAACCTTCTTTGGTGAGCACTGTTCGTGTCGGGTTATTTATTCGATACTGAAAGTTCATTGATAGAGTTCAAGGTATCGATAAAGTAAAAATGTAGAGTGTATATATTTCTCCTTTACACAAGTGACTTTGGTCGATAATAAATGAAATATGTAGAGAGTGTAATAAGATATCTGTGTTAGGTTACTTTATTATCAAATGATATAGCATTCTTTGTCAATTGTCTTGTAATTCATATCCTTTCTCATGTATTGTATACAACCTTTAGTGGGTTTGATGTTTATGCTGATGTATAAGAATCTCCCGTAAATGCAATCTTTTGCAGGCATCCTTGAATTTGCATCTAGTACTAGTTATATCGATTTTTTCGACATGTTTTTTCCGATTATATTTAGTTGATTGGAGATGTCTACAGGGTTGAGCGGGGACAAAGTTTAACAATAAGTACTTGTTTTGTTATGTGGATTAAACGTTCCCACACTGTGTGTTGCAGCTGACGACTAGTCCATATGCTTATGGGACTAAGTTGAGATGGATACTTGCACTAGCGTGACGCTCTATTAATCACATTGGAATGAGCTATAATAAGTGTCATGTTCATTTTTGTCATAATCTATGATGCTTAAAGTATTCGACTTTATTGAATTCGGAATTTTTAAATTTTTTTAAAATCTTCGACTTTAGCTAGAGAGTAGTTGTATTAGTAGTTGAAAATTTACATTCGAAAGTCTATACAATCAAAAGGATTCTAGTTGGGTTTAAAGGATTTCGAGTCAAATATCCTCTTATAATAGGATGATGGTATGGATACTTTTTTGTAATAGTCGGTGGGCAATGTGATGATTTAAGTGAGTCGTTGAAATTTTCGCAATTTCTAACAATTTATGCATGAATTGAATCGGGTCGTTCACCATTCAGATCAATGCTTTGAATGCTCTAAACAACTTGAATCTGGCCGTTCACCAAATTGGAACGATACGGAGAAGATTAACATGATTTAACATGATTCCTGTGCATGGATGACTTGATTGTTGTATGAACAACACGTGCCTTGTGACCCTACACGTGTCGTATTTTATGATTGGATGACGTGTACTATCTTACATTTATGTTATATTTATGCTATGTTATTTTATACTAAGTCACGCTATGCTATGATATTTTATAAAAGAGGATGTAGCTAAAATGATATAGAGAGTGGTACCTCTCCTAGTAAGATGTGGTTCGAGAACAACCTAAGGTAGAAGCTAGTAGACATGTGACACCCAAGTAGACGAGGGATACATGAATGAACCGAGATCAAATCCGAATAAGAGTGATCATGCAGAAAGAATGACTAAGAAAAACTTAAAAGAATTGAAAATCACTGTTTGTACCAACAAGGAACGAAACTCCACAGTTAAGCGTGCTTTGCTTTGAGCAAATCTTTATTCTTAGCAGTGAGGAGTAAGTAACGCGATCGTAGGAGCATGTGAGGCCATCAGTGCCGAATCTAGAAGAATGTGAGGCCATCCGATATCGAATCTAGATTCCGAATCTTGATCCAATCGGTATCCTAGGCATGGTTCGTGACACAAACCCTAAAAATATGTCACAATGACAATTAATTATTCCCCACGCAATGGGTCTTCGCATGGAACCAAAATCCGTCTGGATCGCTGGATTTGAAATCGTTCCATTCCAGGAGGACATGGAGGAATCAGGGCCAGCTTTCAAGAATCTTCGCAGCAGAGAGTATGAAGGTCACAAGAAGAAGGTCTTTATCTTATCCCTTGATTAGATACTTTCTATGGCGATTTCATTCTGCGTTTCAATCTTAAATTAATCTTCTCTTGTAACTATGAAAGGTACATTCTCTGGCATGGAATTGCACGGCCATGAAGCTTGCTTCTGGTTCTGTCGATCAAACTGCTCGAGTTTCGCATATTGAGTATCACGAACATGTATGTTTTCTTTTTGCGCCGGGTTTTATAAGTTCTTTGTTTCTCCTGTGGAATCTTGTTCTCAAATTGCCACACTGATAGTGTAGATCAGCTATGCTGGGACCATAAACATTCTGATCTTATAGCGACTGCATCTGGAAACAAGGCTGTTCGTCTATGAGATGCTCGTAGTAAGTGTTTGAAACTGAGATTTTAGAATAACTTATCCAATTGAAGTTTAGAATATGGTTCATCATTTTTCATTTTGTTCCATATAGATGGGAAATGCTCACAGCAAGATGAGCTCAGTGGGGGAAAATATCAATATCAATATCACCTACAAACCTGATGGCACGCACATAGCTGTTGGGAATAGGGTATGTTCTTGGGTGAAATTTGTGCATTATAAAGCCAAATCTACTTGGGATTTCCCTTTCGCGCTTCCACTCATGGTTTTTAAAACGCGTCTGCTAGGAGAGGTTTTCACACTCTTATAAAAGATATTCGTTCTCCTCCCCAGCCAATGTGGGATCTCACAATCCACACTCTTCAGGGCCCAATGTCCTCACTGACGCTTGTTCCTTTCTACAATCGATGTGGGACTCCCCAATCCACCCCCCCTTCGGGCCCAACGTCCTTGCTGACACACCGCCTTTTGTCCACTCTCTTTCGAGGCTTAGCCTCCTCGCTAGCACAATGCTCGGTGTCTGGCTCTGATACCGTTTGTAATGGTCCAAGCCCACCGCTAGCTGATATTGTCCTCTTTGGGCTTTCCCTTTCGTGCTTCCACACCCTTATAAAGAATGTTTCGTTCTCCTCCCCAATCAAAGTGGGATCGCGCCCTCACTGTTTTCTCACATTTTTGCAGGATGATGAACTTAGAATTCTGGATGTTAGGAAGTTTAAACCAGTTCACAAGCGCAAGTTCAATTATGAGGTAATGCTTATCTACAATAATCAACGGTAACTCAACCATTGGACCATTTATGGAAACTTTAGAGGAGGATTGTGTTAACTGTGAAGAAATTTAACAAATCACCATAGAACATTAAAGAATCTGACTGCTTTGACATGTTGACGTTGGTCCTACCTTAAAAATTACAAGTTCAATTTTATCAGAGGCTGTCTTTCATCTGTTCGTGGGAGCCCTTTAGGGCCCTCGTTATTAATGTGTATTACAGCGACTAATATTTTCATGTCACTAATGTTAGGATCGCACAACAACGCATGCACTCGATTAAGATGAACACAAAGAGCAAGAGAGAGAAAATGCAAGGAAGAATATTGGCTAAAAGTTTTGTATTGATGAGTTCAGGTATGTACACGAGAATGAAGAAAGTACATTTTGAAAGGAGTATATACATAGGCTATGTATATGGTTTCAGTTTAGATATAACCACTTACTATATATATAAATATCTACCAAATTAAGTTCAACCACACAGGAGAATACATTGCTTCTGCCAGTGAGGACTTGTTTCATTCATATAGTAAGGATTTTAGTGCCTCTCCTTTCCTATTATGTCTGATCTATGAAAGCCTAGAATCTTCCCTCCTTGTCTTTGGGTGAAGAGGATTAATGGCGTGGTTTATGGATGGTTTGTTTCTTCTTTTGCTTGCAGTCGAATGTCCAAACGGGACGAACAGTTCACCAGATTCCTTGTCGGGGTGCGATGAACAGTATGGAGTGGGATCCAAAGCATAATTTACTTGCTTATGGCTGGGGATGACAAGAACAAGTATCAGGCTGATGAAGGCAAGTATCTGTGCATATTGATGTTTCCCACTAATCTGTTTAATTTGATGCACAGGAGGGTTTACTTTCAGTTTTATCTTCATTTTCTTGTTGCAGGTATTTTTAGGATCTTTGTGCTGGAAGTGCATGATTAATAGATGGCTATTTAGAGCAAAAACCAGTAGAGATATATATATAGTAGATATTTATATATAGAAACTGCTTATATGTGTTAAAAGCTATATATAGTAGCAAACTAAAATCGTATATATATAAGTGCTTTGAATATGTATTTACTCTATGTATTCTCTCGTGTTGTACGTACCTGTTCTTTATGTTCATCTTAAGTACCTGTTCTTTATGTTCATCTTAAGTACCTGTTCTTTATGTTCATCTTAACTCTCCCCGGTTCTTTATGTTCATCTAGATCGTGTGTGCGTTATTGATAACTTTAGCCAATATTTCACTTTACATTTTCTCCCCTGTTCTTTATGTTCATCTAGATCGTGTGTGCGTTATTGATCCTAACAAACTGACTTCTCCGGCAAATGATTGATGGTCAAATTTTCCTTTGAAACAACAAACAATCTAGTTGGTTTAGCAACGCCGGGTGGGTTTGAAATGTCTTTTTTTTGTCAAGTGTGTTAGACGAACATGACTCTCCACAATGGTATGATATTGTTCACTTTGAGCCTAAGCTCTCATGGCTTTGCTTTGCACTTCCCCAAAAGGCCTCAAAACCTATGGAGTTAGTATTCCTCACTTATAAACCCATGATCATTCCCTAAATTAGTCGATGTGGGACTTCCATCATCCAACAAGTGTTCAAAACCCATTCCAAACCGACCTTAAAAACTAAAGGACATGAAAAGGGTCCAAAGGAACTAGTCTCTTCAATACCATAACAGATAAGCAAGCACAGGTCTCCAGTCAAAAGTATCTATATGTCATCAAAATCTAAGATCTTTCTATTGATGATGTGAAGAATTACAAACGGGAGCTCCTTCTAGAAAGAAAATTATGAATAGACATTAAGCCACAAAAGTTACTAAATATGGCCAACTTCCCCTAATCATGCCTCTACAACACAACGTGCACCACAAGCAGTGTTGCTTATAATCAACCACTCATCAGTTTGGTTCACTTCAAACACAACACTATTCTTGTTGCTTCACCAACCTGCATCATTACAACACAAAATCCATGGTTAAGCAACAAAATTCATCACAAATCAAAACCTTAATCTTATAAATGCAATTAACAATGGTAATTAGGAGCTTCTACCTGGCAGCTGCAGCAAGTTGAACTTGGAAGCACTTCAAAGGCCACAGAGTATGAACTTAGAAGCACCAAAAACAATGCCAGAAAAGCACAGAAGAACAATGGTGACGAAATTCCTAGACAACCAAGTAAGAGGCCCCCATTTAATCTCCACACTAGAGCTCTTCATCCTATGCCCAATTTGAGGCTCTTTAGACAAATTAAAACACGACCCTTTCATCCTCAGCTCTTGAACACATCTTGTAAGTGCTCTGTTCTCACTCTTCTCCCTTTGCAGCTGCGCTGATGCCTTCCAATACAGCCACAATTTCAGCTGCACCACGATCACGAACACGCCCGACGTCGCCCCCATTGCCACTCCCGGAACCCACCATTTGTGGCACACATTGGGGTCCGACGAAGTGAACAAGAGAGTCAGAGACAGGGCATGGAACAGGAAGAAGTAGCAGCAGAGTTGGAAGATCTGTTGCTTTAGAGACTCCATTTTGGTCTCTCGCCGCCCAACTCGGAGGCCGAATAGATGCTCCTCTCGTTGCCAGAGCTTTAAAAGCAATAAATGGCCGGAGCTTTCGGAGATTTGCCTCAATGGGTGTTGTTCTATTACAGAGATCATAACGTTCTGATTCTCTGCTGGGATTTCAACTACGTGGGCGGCGCCGGAATCTCTCGTTTCGGTCGCCATGGTAAGTCTTTTCTTTCTGGTTTGAGTTGCAATGGCAGAAAATGGGGATCGGAATTTTGTAGGAGCGGTGAAGGAAGCAGAAGCGAAACGGGAATGAACTCTCTACTTAAAAGGGTTGTTTGTTGAATAACGCCTGATGGGTGGTGATGAATGTGGTTTCCCAACGGATATATTTCTTTAGACTCCAACGGTCGAATTGTTGACTTTTTATATATTATTATATTCAGTTGAAACGGTATTTCTTTTTGTTGAGGGAGTTTTGGTTTGGGCCTTAACGTTTCGGCCCATTTTGGCCCAACTTCTTTTTATTTTTTTTTATTTTTTATTATTATTTTTATTTTTTTATAGATTTAGATGATTATAACGGTCTATTAAAGAAAAATCCGTATTTATTTCAAACTAAAAATATTTGAGATAGCTATAAAAAAAGTATATATATATATATATATATATATATATATATATATATATATAGCTAGTAGAATAAAAAATTAAAATACTAATATTATTATGGAAGAAATATATAATTGGTTAAATAGACATTTATAAATTATTTAGTATAGTATCTTTATTAATTATTTAATTTTAATTTACACACATATATATAATTGGTTAAATAGACATTTTATTATATAAAATATTTAAAAACTAAAAATTTAATATAAATATTAATAAAAGAATATATTTGATAAAGACAAAATTTTGCAAAAGCATTACATTAAATTGTGCAGGCATGACATGGAAATTTATGTGTATGATATGGTGTTCTTGGCACAATTATTATATTGGTGTCACATCAAGAATTAAAAAGAAATAAATAAATAATTATCCATTGGGTATCACTCAAAAGCCAATGCCCACTCTCCACCTCTACGTTCTAAATCTCTACTAAATCTCGTGGATTGAATTGATTGAGACATTTTTAGATTCAACCAAATTGTTCGAGTTATAAAATTTTTAATCATAAAATGCATATAAATGTGAGTTATGAGTATATTGATGAGTGTCAACGCGTGAAGTAATGAAAAAGTTCGCATGAATCCAAGGGATTGATACTCTTTCTAGAGTTCAAAGTTGAATAAGCCGAGATAGGTCCATGAGCATCAATAGCATAGTGTAATTTAAACTATGAGTAGAGCAAATAATCTCATGTTCTTTTAGTGAACGTAAGATAGAACACTAACCTTCTCATATTAACTTAATAGCACGGGGTAGGATACTAGTCTCCTCATGTTATCTTTATACTCAAACTAATCATTTTCTTACGACATCATTACCATTTACTAACATTGACATATACTCATGAACGTCTTACTATAAGGGTTAGGTCAGAAATTCTGTAACTTTTGAAAGCTCTTCTCGCTGTCTTCGCTGTAAGTGCAAGTTAATACTCATGTGAGCCGATTGAGTCAAACTTTGTTGAAATCAACATCTCGGGCCGATACTAATGCTGAAAAATCTAAAATAATAAATTCAATCTTAATTTCAACTTTCCTACTTTTGAACATCAACTAGATCCATGGTTTAATTAGTTTCATGTATTCTTTTGCTCTCTTTACTCATACATTCCTCAAGGTCATTTTAGTAATTTTCCTATAACCATGACTTAAATGTAGAAATCTAACTATTGTCACGTGGTATGAGTATTTAAAAATACTTAGTAAGTAGCTCAACTATTAGGGTTTGAAAATACAATCACATGCAATCATAGTTCATATTGTGATCTATCTTTTCGTGACTATTCTTTGATTCTTCATTCTTTTCTGAGTAGGGTTGAATGCATGTTGCTTCTCTAGGCACGGTTCACTCATAAGCGTATGAACTCACTAGGTGGGCTCGTATACGTAGCCCTAGGCTTGACTACGAGCTAGCACATGATCACGCTGCCAGAAAGTAACGAAAAGAAAGGAACCTGTATCATATCATGATGTACGCGTCTATACAAACAGGTTCCACTCTTTTCATGTCATAATTTCCCTATGAGATATGCATATGTGTAAATGGTACTTCTTTCGTTCATACCTGACTCACCAATGTCTCATAGGTATAATTGTGAATATGGTATCATACATACATGGGCTAGCATACTTGATATACATGCATCACATAACATTCATCAAGATAACATAGTCATAATGTAACATATCATGACATCATAAAATAACATGTAAATAGGCTACAGGGTATTGTCATTCATACAACACTCAATTCATCCAACATAGTTCCAAGGAGTTCCAACACATTTACCTTGTTGGCCTAAGCCAAAGTTACTAAATTTTATGAGTTGATGTTCGTTTGATCTTACTCATCGAGGTCTAGTTCTAAAACTGAGATTCAATTTTTTTTAAAGAACAACCCTTTACTTCAACCCAAGGTTGTAAGCTCTATTCGGATTGCTCGGGTCATCAACACAAATTTTCAGATTGGTCCAAAAGATTTTCTCAACCCAACTAGTGAACCATCCTAAAATTTCTACGATCTTCAAATTGACGCTTTACAAACTATAATTGAATGCGAATTTTACACAAAATTAGTTTCGACATCTTTTTCTCTAAGGTGAGATTCAAACCCTAAAGCTTCCATTTTGTTGTGAACAATTAGGATGAAAAGTTGATGCATCTTTAAACCTTATAGCTATGAATTTAGTAATGATTTTGGATAATAATAAGAGTTGATTTAGGTTAGTTGTTGGGTCATTTTCAAAATCAAACTCAATTTTGGTATGCAATTTCCCATTCATCATTTCAAATCTTATCTAATTTTTTCTCTGTCTTTCATGGGGTTTTACATATTTTACTTTAAGTAATAAGTAACAAATACTTGGTAAATTATTTTAAATGAGATAATTTTATAAAAAAATTATTAATAAAATGGTAAAAAAAAGTAATTAAAAAATAATACATATGATAAAAACTAAAAATTAGAAAAATAATAATAATAAAAAAAAGAATAAGAAAAGTTGTCCTACATCTATTAGATTGAGAAAGTGAGGAGTTAATGTTATGATTAATAGAGACTCATATGTGGGTTATTTTTCTTTTGTAGTTCTGGCAGTGTGAACATGTGCTAGTCGAAGACTAGAACTAGGGGTATGTATACGAGACCGTTTGGTGGGTCCATGTACACATGCATGACTCGTGTGTAGAGAAATATTACACATCCAATTTTGCTCCAGATTGAAAAGTATAGTTCAAGACCATGATGTTTTTATGAAAAGATAGATTCACTATGATTGCTTGTTGTTGCATTTCCCAACTTCAATCAGTAGTTCATGAGGATTTGATAAACTGAAGTTTGATGAAATTCGAGATGTAGTTCTCAGTGAAAGTATTCGCAAACGGGAAGTTGGAGATTCATCAGGCAATGATCTCAGTGTTGATCGAAGGGGAAGAAGTAAATCAAAAGGCCCAAACAATGTGCGACCAAAATCAAAGAACCGGGGAAAATCTCCAAAAAAAATCAAACATAAAATGTTGGAGTTGTGGAGAAAAAGGTCTCACTTTCGGGCAGATTGTACAAAGAGGAAGTAGAATCACAAATCAAAGGATGACGATGATTCTATACATTCAGCAGAAGACATTGGGGATGCTCTAATCCTCAGCATGGACAGTCAGATTGAATCCTGTATTTTGGATTCATGTGCATCTTTTCATTCATCTCCAAACAAAGAGTTGCTTCAAAATTTCAAGTCTGAAAGTTTCAAGAAGGTGTATCTTGCCGACGACAAAGATTTGGAGATTGAAGGAAAAGAGGATGTCTGCATAAAAACTTCGACAGAAAATCAGTGGACATTTAAGGATGTCAGATATATTCTTAGTCTCAAGAAAAACTTGATCTCTATTGGTTAGTTGGATAACACAGGTTATGCAACAGAGTTTGGGAAGAGTTTGTAGAAGATTGTGAAGGGTGCTATGATGGTAGCACAAGGCACAAAATCTGGAACTTCATACACCACTGCACGATGTATAAACATGGTTGTTGTTGCTAAGAGTGCTTTCAATTCAAGTCTATGACACAATATACTTGGATATATGAGCGTCAAAGAAATGAAGATGCTAGCTGCGAAAGAAGCTTTGGAAGGTCTGAAATCTCTTGATATGAGTCATTGTGAGAACTACGTTATGAGCAAACAAAAACGAGTTAGCTTCACAAAGACTGTCAGAGAATTGAAGAAAGACTCTGAGACAACGAAGTAAGTGAAAGTTGAGGTTGAGCTGTAGAATAATTCACAGGGTGATGTTGTAGCAGATACTCAAGAAACTCTTGAGACTGTTGCTGAGGAACTAGAGGTGGAGCAAATGACACCTGAGCAGGTGTTGAGAAGATCATCCAGAACTATCAGAGTATCAAATAGGTATTCACCTTCGTTACACTATCTGTTACTAATTGATGAAGGGGAACGAGAGCCCCTTGATGAGACCCTAAAATTGGAGGATACAAGTAGGTGGGAGCAAGTCATGGATGATGGGATGTTTAGGCTTCAGATATGCGTTGCTCTTTCATCTGCTGAGGTTGAGTATGTGGCAATAGTTGAAGTTGGAAAGGAAATGATATGGATGATAGACTATGATATGTTTGACAGACTATTTAGAAGAATTAGGCAAGAAGCATCACAAGAAGATTCTTGCGGTAAATAGTTAGAGTGTCATGCAATTGGCGAGGAACCCGATCTATCATTCAAAAACAAACACATAAGACAATATCATTTCACTCGAAGGTTAGTGGAATATGGTGATGTGTTTGGAGAAGATAGAGAGTGCAAAGAATCCAGCTTGTATTGATGTTGGAACATTGAGGTTGTGCATAGCCTAAGTGATAGGTGAATGAAATTCTTGGTTGACTCAATCAGTCTCCAAGTAGAAGATTGTTGGTTGACTAGATCAGTCTCCAAGCAGGAAATTGTTGGTTGACTAGATCAGTCTCCAAGCAGGAGATTGTTGGTTGACTAGATCAGGATCAGTCTCCAAGCGTCTCCAAGCGTCTCCAAGCGTCTCCAAGCGTCTCCAAGCGTCTCCAAGCGTCTCCAAGCGTCTCCAAGCGTCTCCAAGCGTCTCCAAGCGTCTCCAAGCGTCTCCAAGCGTCTCCAAGCGTCTCCAAGCGTCTCCAAGCGTCTCCAAGCGTCTCCAAGCGTCTCCAAGCGTCTCCAAGCGTCTCCAAGCGTCTCCAAGCGTCTCCAAGCGTCTCCAAGCGTCTCCAAGCGTCTCCAAGCGTCTCCAAGCGTCTCCAAGCGTCTCCAAGCGTCTCCAAGCGTCTCCAAGCGTCTCCAAGCGTCTCCAAGCGTCTCCAAGCGTCTCCAAGCGTCTCCAAGCGTCTCCAAGCGTCTCCAAGCGTCTCCAAGCGTCTCCAAGCGTCTCCAAGCGTCTCCAAGCGTCTCCAAGCGTCTCCAAGCGTCTCCAAGCGTCTCCAAGCGTCTCCAAGCGTCTCCAAGCGTCTCCAAGCGTCTCCAAGCGTCTCCAAGCGTCTCCAAGCGTCTCCAAGCGTCTCCAAGCAGGAGATTGTTGGTTGAGTCTCCAAATAGGAGATTGTTGGTTGACTAGATTAGTATCAGTCTCCAAGCACGAGATTGTTGGATCAGTTGACTAGATCAGTCTCCAAGCAGGAGATTGTTGGATCAGTTGACTAGATCAGTCTCCAAGCAGGAGATTGTTGGATCAGTTGACTAGATCAGTCTCCAAGTAGGAGATTGTTGGATCAGTTGACTAGATCAGTCTCCAAGTAGGAGATTGTTGGATCAGTTGACTAGATCAGTCTCCAAGTAGGAGATTGTTGGATCAGTTGACTAGATCAGTCTCCAAGTAGGAGATTGTTGGATCAGTTGACTAGATCAGTCTCCAAGTAGGAGATTGTTGGATCAGTTGACTAGATCAGTCTCCAAGTAGGAGATTGTTGGATCAGTTGACTAGATCAGTCTCCAAGTAGGAGATTGTTGGATCAGTTGACTAGATCAGTCTCCAAGTAGGAGATTGTTGGATCAGTTGACTAGATTAGTCTCCAAGCAGGAGATTGTTGGATCATTGGGATCGTTGACTAGATCAGTCTCCAAGTAGGAGATTGTTGGATCAGTTGACTAGATCAGTCTCCAAGCAGGAAATTGTTGGATCATTTGACTAGATCAGTCTCCAAGTAGGAGATGGTTGATGGTTGGATCAGTTGACTAGATCAGTCTCCAAGTAGAAGATGATGGTTGGATGATTGGAGTTTCCAAGTAGAAGATGGTTGGATGATTGGATCAGTGAGAGGAGATTGTTGGGATATGAAGTCTCAGATGCAGTAAATGATCATGCGATAGATATTTCGTAAGGATTAGTCTTCGGGAGATTGTTGGGATATGAAGTCTCAGATGCAGTAAATGATCATGCGATAGATATTTCGTAAAGGTCTTCGTAAAGGTCCAGTAGAAATATATATGATAGATATTTAGTAAATATTTAGCAAACGGAAACTATATATATACCCCAGTGCTTCCAAAATGTACCTTTCTTCATTCCCTCCGTTGTAGATATGTGAAGTCATCAATAAAACTGATCGATCCTAACAAGATTGAGACATTTGCAGTGTTTTGAGACATTTGCACTATTGTTGCACTTACACATAATAGACATGTCAGGCATACCGTGACAAACTTGTTTTAATAGAAAAATAGGAGCGTTACACATAAAATAATTATTACAATAGAAACCTTAATTAATTTTAATTATTGCTAGAAGTAATGTTTGATAATTAATTAATAAATTTAGTAAATAAATAATTTCATTCATTCATTTAATACAATACAATTGAAGTTTTGAAAAGGACAGAGTTTGAACCATTTGGCTTTTGCTGTGAATTCTTTGGTAGCTGCTTCACATGATTTCACCTTACAATTGTTGTCTTCAAGGCAACATATGGTGTATACTGAAATCCCAGCTGCAACAAATATCATCTTCATACCCATTTTGTTAATGATGTCATTTTAGAGTTAGAATCTCGAAATAGAGTCGATCTCGTTTGGTTCGTTTTGTCCATGGTGCTCCTCGTTGTCATGGATAAAACTTCCCGAAGAAAGTTGATTGGACAAGGCCTCATCGACGATCCCAATGGTTTGATCGACTTGTTGACCTTGTGACTCATTCAACAATATTGCTTGTCACTATTAGATGAAAGTCTCACATCGTCTAATGGGTATGACACTGTTTGGGGAAGCCCAAATCTCAAAGTGGACAATATCATTCTTTTCGAAACTTCAATCTCACACCTATGGTTGGTTCCATTCAACCCAATATAATTGAGGAGAACCCATGAACTTAACCTAGTAACCCAATTCATTTGAACTTAACCCAGTAACCCAACCTCGGAACCCCCAATTCATTTGAACTTAACCCAGTAACACAACCTCGGTACCCCCAATTCTCCCAACCTCGGTACCCCCAATTCTCCCAACCTCGGTACCCCCAATTCTCCCAACCTCGATACCAATTGGATTGAGTTGATCAGATTTTTATCGGATCATCTAACTTTTTAAGCATTATTAAATAGATGTTAAACAACAAACATTTACAAAATCTTAATTTAGGTTGAGATCCGATGTTTAAAGTTATAAAATTTGAAAGATATTTTTGTACTTAAAAATTTTGACTTCAAAATTTCCTCCCATCAAGCCTTTTGAATAGCCCACTCTCCTACTCTTTCTCTGACTAAACCCAACTTTCACTCTCCCCATTTTACCCCTCACCAAAATTAAATAATCCAAAATCATTAATTACACAAGAAAATAAAAATTAAATCTTTTCTTTTTTAAGGAACAAGTGGTTTCTTGTCTTGGGTCAAATGGATAAAATGTTCTTAAAAATACATAAACTAAAAGAAAAAAAGCCTTTTAATTTGTGAATCACAACAAACAATCCAACGGCTCAGGTTTTTTCATGATCATTTTAATGAAAAAAAGAGACAAAAATAATGAAGTGAGTCTGTTCTGTCACTGGGAGAGTTGCAGGTTGCCGACATGTGTGGTTTTGTTGTGAGTTTTTTTCTTGGTTTTTCCGAATTTTGGTTAAAAGGGTGAATTTGTAATTCCGGAAATGAAAAAATCTTGTTTCAGTTACAGTCCAGTTCGATATTCAAGCAAAAATTATTGCCTCATTTCACCCTGTTTCAAATAATTGTGGCTGTAATTTTCATGTATAAAAGGAAAGCTAAGCAGCTTCAAGTTTTCCAAATTCAAATTACTCAGTTCAAAAACTATGTAAGTGTCTTTTTATTTTCATCTTTTCATCAATTTAATTACGAATTCGTTCCTTTTTCTGGCTTCTGTTCTTCTCATGAACTGTTCTTCATCACAGAGATTCAAAAAGAAAATTCGAGTTTGGTTTTTTTTCTGTATAAATCTCCCAGATTTGGTACTTTTTGCACTTTTTTGAAGATTTTTGTAGTTTAATCCGATTGTTGTGATGTTTTTTCAAATGGGTTTTCTGAAGTTTGCTTCTTTTTTTTTTGGTTTTTTTGAAAAAATTCTAAAGAATTCTATGTTTTTTTTGAAGATTTTTCTGGTTTAATCCAATTGTTGTGATGTTTTTTCAAATGGGTTTTCAAAAGTTTGCATCTTTTTTTGGTTTTTTGAAAAATTTCTAAAGAATTTTATGTTTTTGTGAAGATTTTTCTGGTTTAATCCGATTCTTATGATGTTTTTTCAAATGGGTTTTCTGAAGTTTACTTCTTTTTTTAAAAAATTTCTGAAGAATTCTATGTTTTTTTTTTGAAGATTTTTCTGGTTTAATCCAATTGTTATGATGTTTTTTCAAATGGGTTTTCAAAAGTTTGCTTCTTTTTTTGATTTTTTGAAAAATTTCTAAACAATTTTATGTTTTTGTGAAGATTTTTCTGGTTTAATCCGATTCTTATGTGTTTTTTCAAATGGGTTTTCAAAAGTTTGTATCTTTTTTTGGTTTTTTGAAAAATTTCTAAAGAATCCTATGTTTTTTTGAAGATTTTTGTAGTTTAATCCGATTGTTATGATGTTTTTTCAAATGGGTTTTCAAAAATTTCTAAAGAATTCTATGAAATTGAGACAAAACACCGNTTTTTTTTTTTTTTTTTTTTGAAGAAATTAGTGTTTTTTCTTTGTTTAGGACAAATTATGGAATGTGATTATGATTTTTCCATCTTGGGTTCGATTCATTTCTCTGGCATTCTTTCGCATTTAATTCGTATTTTTATTTCATTGTAGTGTTGAATCCATATGGAGTTTTCGGAGTACAGAAGAATTGTATTCCATCGAATCAGTAAAATAGATCCAGACAATGTTGAGGACATCATTTGTTTTATACTTCTTCATGATCATCATGATCAAGAAATGGCTCGCTTAGCACTAGCCCCCGACCATCATATCCAACAACTTGTTCAGCTAGTGAAGACTCAGCTGCATCTATTAGCTTTAAGATCGATGCCGTCCCCGTCCCCGCCCCCGCCCCCGCCCCCGTCCCCGTCCCTGGGAGCTTTTCCTCCTTTTGCCATTAGAGACAGTCACATACCAGTATACCCTGATTCTATGTATGAACTACAAAATCCAGCTCAGTTCTTTTGTTTAGACGATCATATCGAACCGCCGAACCATGGTCTCTCGAGCTATGATTGTAGCTATGTTGAGAATGCTGCAATGGTTAACAAGTTCAGTTCCAGAACTGCCCGACATTACTCGACCGTGGTCGAGTATCAGCCGAGGATATGTCACTATTACAGCAAAGGAAATTGCAAGCATGGTAATAGTTGTAGGTATCTTCATAGCAGCCAAATGCTGCCTGGGAGCTTTTCTCAGATGTATGATGTCAATGATGATCATGTTTTTCGGCCTGGTTCGCTCGAGCGGTTGGAGTTTGAAATCGTTGAGCTTCTTAGATCGAGACGAGCTAGTCCTATATCAATTGCTTCACTGCCAATGATTTACTATGAGAAGTATGGTAAAGTTCTTCAAGCAGAAGGATACTTGACTGAGAGTCAGAGGCATGGTAAATCGGGTTTTAGCTTAACGAAACTCCTCACTCGTTTGAAAAGCAGCATTCAGGTGATCGACAGGTCGGTTTCGGTTTCGGTTTCGACTTGATTTTAGTAGTGATGGGTTTGTATATGCTTATCTTTGGTTTGTAATTTCCATGTCATTCAGGCCTCATGGGCAACATTCTGTCATTTTAGCAGAAGACGCTTTGAAATTCATCGACCATCGGAAGGACAAGAACGACACGAGTCCGACCGTTAGTAGCGCACGACAGATATATATGACATTTCCAGCTGATAGCAGCTTCACTGAAGATGATGTTTCTGATTACTTCAGGCAAAATGCTAAATGCTTGTGTTTATTATGTCTCTGCCTTTTGGCTTATTACTGTCTCAAATTTGCACTTAACCTTGTTTGTGTCAATGTAGTATCCATTATGGACTAGTTGAAGATGTAAGAATCCCTTGTCAACAAAGAAGGATGTTCGGGTTCGTGACGTTTCACAGCGTCGAGACAGTGAAACTAATCTTGTCTGAGGACAGCGAGCATTTAATTTGCGGGGCTCGAGTTCTCGTGAAACCTTATAGGGAAAAGTCCAAGCTTTTGGAAAGGTTTTACTCACTACCTTCGATCCCGAGCACGTATGATTGCCTTCGATTTTTAATACATGGTTTCATTTGATTCAGGAAGAACCAAGATAGGATTGAACAACAACAACAGCAAGCTTATTTTTCTTCACACTATAACAACCTCGAACCCGAGCAGCTTCACTCTAGTAAGTACGAGAGATTCGATTTGTCGCTTGTCTCGTTTATTCTTATCATATCGTTTATAACACAATCATTCTAGATTATGATTCTGCCTCCACAATGCTGAGGCTAAGAATCGAAGAACAACAACGACGACAACAACAACAACACGCACTCGAAGTCGAACGGAGCTTTACCGAGATGACGTTAATGCCGAAATCTGCTACGAATTGTTCGTACTTCAGCTATCAGATGAAAGAACTAAGACTTCCAGTTCCAGAAGGTTAATCACAACAAGCTTTCTCCTCTCTCAATTCTTCATGTTTATAATGATTCTTACACAGAATTTCACTTTCCCAAGAACAGAGAGTTTTGATCGTATGATGAACATTATGAAAAGTTTCTCCGGCCCGGGGTCTGGCTCTAGTTCGGGGTGTAGCTCGATAGTCGATGAACAAAAACCACCCCGGAACGCGGCGGCTTGGAATCACCCCGAGCTGAACCTCGACGACAGGTAACAGGCGAATCCGAGATGAGGTTGATGGTGAAGAAATGGATGATGATGATGATGTTAATTGGGATTGTTTGTTTGTTGGCAGCGAAGGATACAATCTACCAGACAGCCCATTTGAGTCTGGAACAGGAAACAACAACACATAGGAACATCAGTAAGTGACAGTGACACAAACATAGGATTGTCAAATCAGCTCATGATAATAAAATGTAATGCACTAATTTTACATGTACGAAGATTCTAAGGTTTTAATTTTTAATTTTTATTTTTTTTAAGAATAATTTTAGTTATAGAAGAAGAGAGGAGAGAAATAGGAACATAGAATGTTGTGGTTTTTAAGGATTAAGGAACCACAAAACATCGATCTTCTCAAAGATTGTGAAATGTTGTTGGAATCTTCATGCAATGAATAAATAAAACTCTAATTCTTTGTTTTTTGTTCATAAAATAGTAAGCCCGTTGTCAAGTAGCCGGAATTCCTCTTGAACTCCAGGAGTATTAACGGTCTTCTATTGATCAAGTAGACTGTCGTATTTACAACATTGACCCAAAATGTGTTTGATAATCCAGAATGAATTCTCATACTCTTTGACCACTCAGCTCATTCATGTTATGTTCATCCTTTCATCAACACCATTTTGTCTTGTTTTACTGGGAACTATTTTGAATTCCGACTTGTTGTACTCTCCTCTATTGTTAAACCTCAAGCATTTGATCTTCAAGTTTCAATCTCAGCTTTTCATGTAAAACTTTGATTTGTTAAGTGATGGAACATCTATATGGACCATTTCCATAGATTTTAGAGTGGATCATTTTCAACGATCGTGTTCATATACAAAGCGAATCATTTTTGATGAAGAGAATGATTCGGAGTTCTTGTAGAGTGGAAACATGTGACACGATATAGATCTTCCAACGAATACGACTTTTTTCGAATAAGCCAACTCATTTGGGATCCTGATCTACTATTTTTTCTATTCAAAGATCGGTATTCAAAGATCGGTTCCTTTTGTCTCTGTGCTTTTGCATCTACCACCTTCTCAATCTTCAACGAACTCTTCCCAAACTTTGTTGCATACTATCCGACCAATAGAGATTAGGTTCTTTTTGAGACAAAGAATATATCTAACGTTTTTTTTACTGTCCACTGATGACTTATGCAAACATCTCTCTTTCCTTCGATTTCTAGGATTCAATCGGACTATCCACACTCTTTGTTCTTGTACACTTGTACATTCGAGGATTAGACATCCTCAATGTCTTCGGCTGAATTTAGAAAATCATCGTCATCATCGTCTTGTATATTCTATCATCTAATTTGAATTTAGTGATTTTTTTCGATCTTTTTCTCCACACACCTACGTTGTTAGGAAAATTTAGACCATTTGATTTATTTCTTTCCCTTGGTCAACACTAATTTTGATTTACTTCATTTGGGTCATTCGAACCTAAGCGAAAACTAGCTTGTTTGCATGAGAGGTTAAGAGGGAAGACTCAAGATCTTTTGCACATAAGTGTGCATGGGTTTGAACCCCATAGCCAGCATGTCCTTGAATTTCTTTATAAATGTATGTTACGACTCACTTTTTCTGTGTTGTAATTTTTGTTAGCTAAACTAACTAGTTTGCCCGAGAGATTAATGTGGCTTTTTAGCCCTTGATCTCATTTTAATTAATTTCAATCAAAAATTTATATTTTAATGATAACAAACCTACTTTTAATTATTAACTATTTTTAGAATAACGATTTCAACGACTTTCAATTACTCAAATCAGAGCTAAAACGAAGAAATTACAGTCGAGACAACATACTCGACGTCAAAATAATGGACAAATCAAAGTATATCAAAGTATGACATTTATAATTTTGGAATAACATATCCAAGGTGATGATGTGGCAACAAAATAAATATGATGGACAAATAAGAGTATATCAAAGTATGACACTTATAATTTTGGAAGAGTAATAAATTGTGAAATTTTTCTTATTATTATATTTCTAAATAAAATTATTTTTACAAAATATAAATTTGAATTTAACCGTTACTCCCATCGCTTTTTATTATTACTATATTATATTATTATATTTTAAAATTTTGGTAGGTACTCATTTTTATTATTATTATATTATTATATTTCTAATAAATTTTGAATTTTTTATTTGACTGAGTATTTCTTTTTATTATTATTATATTAAAAAATTTTAAAAAATGAATTTTGAAAATTTTCTTATTTATTTACTTTTAATCTCCAATTTCCATTATTCCTAACACAATCGAATGTCAAAATTAATTCCTACATTTTGTCACTTTTCTTCCCCGTATAAACTCATCTTCCTCCACATTTTAAATACACAACTTCTATAAATTCTCGTATCCTCCTTTGTTCAAAGTATCTATTGTTTGTTTCTCTCTCCAAGCTTCCAATTTTATTTTTATTCATCTTATTCTTGAGAGAGATTTTTTATTGTATGGTGAGAAAATAGTTGTGAATGCTTCAAATTGTAAATTTATTCTTTGATAGAGTTGTGGTGTGTTACTACCAAAATTCAAATACTTGTACCGGTTTGATCCTGCGCTGTGGAAAGGATTGAGTCTGCTCTTGAACTCGTACAAAGAGCGGTGTAGCGGTTTGGCTCTGATCCGTAGAAAGAGTCGAGAAAGTTCTTTATTCAAATTTTCAAGAGGCGCTTGGGGAGTGAAGTAGGTCGAGTTTGACCGAAGCACTATAAAACTACGGTGTCATATTTTCTAACTCTTTTCTATTCAATATCAAAATTATTATTGTGATTTTTTTGCATGTTCTACTTGAAAATTGTTTTGACTTGAGTTATTTTGTTCTAGTAATTATCATCTTCTACTTATTTGTAAAAAATTTCATCATTAGAAAAATTAATCACGTTTAAATACTTTTATCTTTAAAACCCTATTCACCCCCCTCTAGGGTTGCCATACCGATCCAACAGTTAAGGGGGAAGCCTTAAGATCTTCTGCATATAAGTGCGCACCCCATAGCCAACATGTCCTTGAATTTCTTTATAAACTTACGTTACGACTGACTTTTTCTGTGTTGTAATTTTTGTTAGCTAAACTAGTTGGTTTGCCCGAAAGGTTAAGGGGGAAGACTTAAGATCTTCTGCACATAAGTGCGCATGGGTTTGAACCCCATAGCCAACATGTTTTTGAATTTCTATTTCCCTACAAACGTATCGTACAATTGACCTTTACTATGTTGTAATTTTTGTTAGCTAAACTTTACTGTGTTGTAATTTTTGTTAGCTAAACAAGCTGGTTTGCCCGAGAGGTTAAGGGGGAAGACTTAAGATCTTCTGCACATAAGTGCGCATGGGTTTGAACCCCATAGCCAGCATGTTTTTGAATTTCTCTACAAATGTATCGTACAATTGACCTTTACTGTGTTGTAATTTTTGTTAGCTAAACTTTACTGTGTTGTAATTTTTGTTAGCTAAACAAGCTGGTTTGCCCGAGAGGTTAAGGGGGAAGACTTAAGATCTTCTGCACATAAGTGCGCATGGGTTTGAACCCCATAGCCAGCATGTTTTTGAATTTCTCTACAAATGTATCGTACAATTGACCTTTACTGTGTTGTAATTTTTGTTAGCTAAACTTTACTGTGTTGTAATTTTTGTTAGCTAAACAAGCTGGTTTGCCCGAGAGGTTAAGGGGGAAGACTTAAGATCTTCTGCACATAAGTGCGCATGGGTTTGAACCCCATAGCCAGCATGTTTTTGAATTTCTCTACAAATGTATCGTACAATTGACCTTTACTGTGTTGTAATTTTTGTTAGCTAAACTTTACTGTGTTGTAATTTTTGTTAGCTAAACAAGCTGGTTTGCCCGAGAGGTTAAGGGGGAAGACTTAAGATCTTCTGCACATAAGTGCGCATGGGTTTGAACCCCATAGCCAGCATGTTTTTGAATTTCTCTACAAATGTATCGTACAATTGACCTTTACTGTGTTGTAATTTTTGTTAGCTAAACTTTACTGTGTTGTAATTTTTGTTAGCTAAACAAGCTGGTTTGCCCGAGAGGTTAAGGGGGAAGACTTAAGATCTTCTGCACATAAGTGCGCATGGGTTTGAACCCCATAGCCAGCATGTTTTTGAATTTCTCTACAAACGTATCGTACAATTGACCTTTATTGTGTTGTAATTTTTGTTAACTAAACAAGTTGGTTTGCCCGAGAGGTTAAGGGGGAAGACTTAGGATCTTTCGCACATAAGTGCGAATGGGTTCGAACCCCATAGCCAGCATGTTCTTTAATTTCTCTACAAACATATTGTACAATTGACTGTGTTGTAATTTTTGTTATCTAAACAAGTTGGTTTGCCCGAGAGGTTAAGGGGGAAGACTTAAGATCTTCTGCACATAAGTGCGCATGGGTTCGAACCCCATAACCAGCATGTCCTTGAATTTCTCTATATAAACGTATCTTACCACTGACTTTTACTATGTTGTAATTTTTGTTATCGAAGCAAGCTCGTTTGCGCGAGAGGTTAAGGGGGAAGACTTACGATCTTTTGCACATAAGTGCACATGGGTTTGAACAATTTCTCTACAAACATATCGTACAATTAACCGTGTTGTAATTTTTGTTAGCTAAATAAGCTGGTTTGCCCGAGAGGTTAAGGGGGAAGACTTAAGATCTTCTGCACATAAGTGCGCATGGGTTAGAACCCCATAACCAGCATGTCCTTGAATTTCTCTATACACGTATCTTACCACTGACTTTTATTGTGTTGTAATTTTTGTTAGCGAAGCAAGCTCGTTTGCGCGAGAGGTTAAGGGGGAAGACTTAAGATCTTCTGCACATAAGTGCGCATGGGTTTGAACCCCATAGCCAGCATGTTTTTGAATTTCTCTACAAATGTATCGTACAATTGACCTTTACTGTGTTGTAATTTTTGTTAGCTAAACTTTACTGTGTTGTAATTTTTGTTAGCTAAACAAGCTGGTTTGCCCGAGAGGTTAAGGGGGAAGACTTAAGATCTTCTGCACATAAGTGCGCATGGGTTTGAACCCCATAGCCAGCATGTTTTTGAATTTCTCTACAAATGTATCGTACAATTGACCTTTACTGTGTTGTAATTTTTGTTAGCTAAACTTTACTGTGTTGTAATTTTTGTTAGCTAAACAAGCTGGTTTGCCCGAGAGGTTAAGGGGGAAGACTTAAGATCTTCTGCACATAAGTGCGCATGGGTTTGAACCCCATAGCCAGCATGTTTTTGAATTTCTCTACAAATGTATCGTACAATTGACCTTTACTGTGTTGTAATTTTTGTTAGCTAAACTTTACTGTGTTGTAATTTTTGTTAGCTAAACAAGCTGGTTTGCCCGAGAGGTTAAGGGGGAAGACTTAAGATCTTCTGCACATAAGTGCGCATGGGTTTGAACCCCATAGCCAGCATGTTCTTGAATTTCTCTACAAACATATCGTACAATTGACCGTGTTGTAATTTTTGTTAGCTAAACAAGCTTGTTTGCCCGAGAGGTTAAGGGGGAAGACTTAAGATCTTTTGCACATAAGTGCGCATGGGTTCGAACCCCATAACCAGCATGTCATGGGTTCGAACCCCATAACCAGCATGTCCTTGAATTTCTCTATAAACGTATCTTACCACTGACTTTTACTGTGTTGTAATTTTTGTTAGCGAAGCAAGCTTGTTTGCGCGAGAGGTTAAGGGGGAAGACTTAAGATCTTCTGCACAAGTGCGCATGAGTTTGAACCCCATAGCCAGCATGTTCTTGAATTTCTCTACAAACATATCGTACAATTGACCGTGTTGTAATTTTTGTTAATTTCTCTACAAACATATCGTACAATTGACCGTGTTGTAATTTTTGTTAGCTAAACAAGCTTGTTTGCCCGAGAGGTTAAGGGGGAAGACTTAAGATCTTCTACACATAACTGCGCATGGGTTCGAACCCCATAGCCAGCATCTTTTTGAATTTTCCTACAAACGTAAGAGGATAAGGGGGAAGACTTAAGATCTTCTCCACATAAGTGCGCATGGGCTCGAACCCCATAGCCAGTATGGCACATAAGTGCGCATGGGCTCGAACCCCATAGCCAGCATGTCCTTGAATTTCTCTATAAACATATCTTACCACTTACTTTTACTGTGTTGTAATTTTTGTTAGCGAAGCAAGCTCGTTTGAGCGAAAGTTTAAGGGGGAAGACTTAAGATCTTCTGCACATAAGTGCGCATGGGTTTGAACCCCATAGCCAGCATGTTATTGAATTTCTCTACAAACATATCGTACAATTGACCGTGTTGTAATTTTTGTTAATTTCTCTACAAACATATCGTACAATTGACCGTGTTGTAATTTTTGTTAGCTAAACAAGCTTGTTTGCCCGAGAGGTTAAGGGGGAAGACTTAAGATCTTCTGCACATAAGTGCGCATGGGTTCGAACCCCATAGCCAGCATGTCCAAGAATTACTCTATAAACGTATCTTACCACTGACTTTTATTGTGTTGTAATTTTTTTAGCTAAACAAGCTGGTTTGCTTGAGAGGTTAAGGGGGAAGACATAATATCTTCTGCACATAACTGCGCATGGGTTCGAACCCCATAGCCAGCATGTTTTTGAATTTCTCTACAAATGTATCGTACAATTGACCTTTACTGTGTTGTAATTTTTGTTAGCTAAACTTTACTGTGTTGTAATTTTTGTTAGCTAAACAAGCTGGTTTGCCCGAGAGGTTAAGGGGGAAGACTTAAGATCTTCTGCACATAAGTGTGCATGGGTATACGTATCGTACAATTGACATTTACTGTGTTGTAATTTTTATTAAGTAAACAAGCTGGTTTGCCCGAGAGGTTAAGGGGGAAGACTTAAGATCTTCTGCACATAAGTGCGCATGGGTTTGAACCCCATAGCCAGCATGTTTTTGAATTTCTCTACAAATGTATCGTACAATTGACCTTTACTGTGTTGTAATTTTTGTTAGCTAAACTTTACTGTGTTGTATTTTTTGTTAAATAAATAAGCTGGTTTGCCCGAGAGGTTAAGGGGGAAGACTTAAGATCTTCTGCACATAAGTGCGCATGG
Source organism: Cucurbita pepo subsp. pepo (assembly GCF_002806865.2). Lineage (NCBI taxonomy): Eukaryota > Viridiplantae > Streptophyta > Magnoliopsida > Cucurbitales > Cucurbitaceae > Cucurbita > Cucurbita pepo. The sequence continues at coordinate 6,054,786 of NC_036651.1, read as the reverse complement.
GTTCGAACCCCATAGCCAGCATGTTTTTGAATTTTTCTACAAATGTATCGTACAATTGACCTTTACTGTGTTGTAATTTTTGTTAGCTAAACTTTACTGTGTTGTAATTTTTGTTAGCTAAACAAGCTGGTTTGCCCGAGAGGTTAAGGGGGAAGACTTAAGATCTTCTGCACATAAGTGCGCATGGGTTCGAACCCCATAACCACCAGCATGTCCTTGAATTTCTCTATATAAACGTATCTTACCACCGACTTTTACTGTGTTGTAATTTTTGTTAGCGTAGCAAGCTCGTTTGCGCGAGAGGTTAAGGGGGAAGACTTAAGATCTTCTGCACATAAGTGCGCATGGGTTTGAACCCCATAGCCAGCATGTTTTTGAATTTTTCTACAAATGTATCGTACAATTGACCTTTACTATGTTGTAATTTTTGTTAGCTAAAATTTACTGTGTTGTAATTTTTGTTAGCTAAACAAGCTGGTTTGCCCGAGAGGTTAAGGGGGAAGACTTAAGATCTTCTGCACATAAGTGCGCATGGGTTTGAACCCCATAGCCAGCATGTTTTTGAATTTTTCTACAAAAATTTTTGTTAGCTAAACTTTACTGTGTTGTAATTTTTGTTAGCTAAACAAGCTGGTTTGCCCGAGAGGTTAAGGGGGAAGACTTAAGATCTTCTGCACATAAGTGCGCATGGGTTCAAACCCCATAGCCAGCATGTCCAAGAATTACTCTATAAACGTATCTTACCACTGACTTTTATTGTGTTGTAATTTTTGTTAGCTAAACAAGCTGGTTTGCCCGAGAGGTTAAGGGGGAAGACTTTAGATCTTTTACACATAACTGCTCATGGGTTCGAACCCCATAGCCAGCATGTTTTTGAATTTCTCTACAAACGTAACGTACAATTGACCTTTACTGTGTTGTAACTTTTGTTAACTAAACAAGCTGGTTTGCCTGAGAGGTTAAGGGGGAAGACTTAAAATCTTCTACACATAACTGTGCATGGGTTCAAACCCCATAGCCAGCATGTTTTTGAATTTCTCTACAAACGTATCGTACAATTGACCTTTACTGTGTTGTAATTTTTGTTAGCTAAACTTTACTGTGTTGTAATTTTTGTTAGCTAAACAAGCTGGTTTGCCCGAGAGGTTAAGGGGGAAGACTTAAGATCTTCTGCACATAAGTGCGCATGGGTTCGAACCCCATAGCCAGCATGTTTTTGAATTTCTCTACAAACGTAACGTACAATTGACCTTTACTGTGTTGTAACTTTTGTTAACTAAACAAGCTGGTTTGCCTGAGAGGTTAAGGGGGAAGACTTAAAATCTTCTACACATAACTGTGCATGGGTTCAAACCCCATAGCCAGCATGTTTTTGAATTTCTCTACAAACGTATCGTACAATTAACTGTGTTGTAATTTTTGTTAACTAAACAAGCTGGTTTGCCCGAGAGGTTAAGGGGGAAGACTTAAGATCTTCTATACATAAGTGCGCATGGGTACGAACCCCATAGCCAACATGATCTTTAATTTCTCTACAAACATATTATACAATTGTCTGTATTGTAATTTTTGTTATCTAAACAAGCTTGTTTGCCCGAGAGGTTAAGGCGGAAGACGTAAGATCTTTTGCACATAAGTGCGCATGAGTTTGAACACCATAGCCAGCATGTTTTTGAATTTCTCTACAAACGTATCGTACAATTGACCTTTACTGTGTTGTAATTTTTGTTAACTAAACAAGCTGGTTTGCCCGAGAGGTTAAGGGGGAAGACTTAAGATCTCTTGTACATAAGTGTGCATGGGTTCGAACCCCATAGCCAGCATGTTCTAGAATTTCTTTACAAACATATCGTACAATTGACCGTGTTGTATTATTTGTTAGCTAAGCAAGCTGGTTTGCCCGAGAGGTTAAGGGGGAAGACTTAAGATCTTCTGCACATAAGTGTGCATGGGTTCGAACCCCATAGCCACCATGTTCTTGAATTTCTCTACAAACATATCATACAATTAACTGTGTTGTAATTTTTGTTAGCTAAACAAGCTGGTTTGCCCGAGAGGTTAAGGGGGAAGACTTAAAATCTTCAGCACATAAGTGCGCATGGTTTCGAACCCCATAGCGAGCATGTTCTTGAATTTCTCTACAAACATATCGTACAATTAACTGTGTTGTAATTTTTGTTAGCTAAACAAGCTGGTTTGCCCGAGAGGTTAAGGGGGAAGACTTAAGATCTTCTGCACATAAGTGTGCATGGGTTCGAACCCCATAGCCACCATGTTCTTGAATTTCTCTACAAACATATCATACAATTAACTGTGTTGTAATTTTTGTTAGCTAAACAAGCTGGTTTGCCCGAGAGGTTAAGGGGGAAGACTTAAAATCTTCAGCACATAAGTGCGCATGGTTTCGAACCCCATAGCGAGCATGTTCTTGAATTTCTCTACAAACATATCGTACAATTAACTGTGTTGTAATTTTTGTTAGCTAAACAAGCTGGTTTGCCTGAGAGGTTAAGGGGGAAGACTTAAGATCTTCTACACATAAGTGCGCATGGGTACGAACCCCATAGCTAGCATGTTTTTTAATTTCTCTACAAACGTATCGTACAATTGACCTTTACTGTGTTGTAATTTTTGTTAGCTAAACTTTACTGTGTTGTAATTTTTGTTAGCTAAACAAGCTGGTTTGCCTGAGAGGTTAAGGGGGAAGACTTAAGATCTTCTACACATAAGTGCGCATGGGTACGAACCCCATAGCTAGCATGTTTTTTAATTTCTCTACAAACGTATCGTACAATTGACCTTTACTGTGTTGTAATTTTTGTTAACTAAACAAGCTGGTTTGCCCGAGAGGTTAAGGGGGAAGACTTAAGATCTTCTGCACATAAGTGCGCATGGGTTCGAACCCCGAACCCCATAACCAACATGTCCTTGAATTTCTCTATATAAACGTATCTTACCACTGACTTTTACTGTGTTGTAATTTTTGTTAGCTAAACAAGCTGGTTTGCCCGAGAGGTTAAGGGGGGAGACTTAAGATCTTCTGCACATAAGTGCGCATGGGTACGAACCCCATACCCAGCATGTTCTTGAATTTCTCTACAAACATATCGTACAATTAACTGTGTTGTAATTTTTGTTAGCTTAACAAGCTGGTTTGCTCGAGAGGTTAAGGGGGAAGACTTATGATCTTCTGCACATAAGTGCGCATGGTTTCGAACCCCATCGCCAGCATGTTCTTGAATTTCTCTACAAACATATCGTACAATTAACTATGTTGTAATTTTTGTTAACTAAACAAGTTGGTTTGCCTAAGAGGTTAAGGGTGAAGACTTGATCACATAAGTGCGCATGGGTTTGAACCCCATAGCCCATGTTCTAGAATTTCTCTACAAACATATCGTACAATTGACCTTGTGGTAATTTTTGTTAGCTAAACAAGTTGGTTTCCCCGAGAGGTTAAGGGGGAAGACTTAAGATCTTCTGCACATAAGTGCGCATGGGTTCGAACCCCAAAGCTAGCATGTCCAAGAATTACTCTATAAACGTATCTTACCATTGACTTTTATTGTGTTGTAATTTTTGTTAGCTAAGCAAGCTCGTTTGCCGGAAAGGTTAAGGGGGAAAACTTAGGATCTTCTGCACATAAGTGCGCATGGGTTCAAACCCCATGGCTAGCATGTTCTTGAATTTCTCTATAAACGTATCTTACCACTGACTTTTACTTTGTTGTAATTTTTGTTAGCGAAGCAAGCTCGTTTGCGCGAGAGGTTAAGGGGGAAGACTAAGGATCTTCTGCACATAAGTGCGCATGGGTTCGAGAACCCCATGGCCAGCATGTTCTTGAATTTCTCTATAAACATATCTTACCACTAACGTTTACTGTGTTGTAATTTTTGTTAGCGAAGCTTGCTCGTTTGCGCGAGTGGTTAAGGGGGAAGACTGTTCTACACATAAGTGCGCATGGGTTTGAACCCCATAGCCAGCATGTTCTTGAATTTCTCTACAAACATATCGTACAATTGACCGTATTGTAATTTGTGTTAGCTAAACAAGCTGGTTTGCCCGAGAGGTTAAGGGGGAAGACTTAAGATCTTCTGCATATAAGTGCGCATGGGTTCGAACCCTATAGCCAGCATGTTCTTGAATTTCTCTATAAACGTATCTTACCACTGACTTTTACTGTGTTGTAATTTTTGTTAGCGAAGCAAGCTCGTTTGCGCGAGAGGTTAAGGGGGAAGACTTAAGATCTTCTGCACATAAGTGCGCATGGGTTCGAACCCCATAGCCAGCATGTTCTTGAATTTCTCTATAAACGTATCTTACCACTGACTTTTACTGTGTTGTAATTTTTGTCAGCTAAGCAAGCTCGTTTGCCCGAGAGGTTAAAGGGGAAGACTTAAGATCTTTTGCACATAAGTGTGCATGGGTTTAAACCTCATAGCCGCCCGAGAGGTTAAAGGGGAAGACTTAAGATCTTTTGCACATAAGTGTGCATGGGTTTGAACCCCATAGCCAACACATCCTTGAAATTCTCTATAAACGTAACGAACTTTTTTTGTGTTGAAATTTTTGTTAGTAATCTAGTTGGTTTGCTCGTGAGGTTAACGGGGAAGACTTAAGATCTATTTTTGTATTTTAATCACAAAATGTTAACATAAGATTCATCGTGAGGTTAACGGGGAAGACTTAAGATCTATTTTTGTATTTTAATCACAAAATGTTAACATAAGATTCATCGTGAGGTTAAGGGGGAAGACTTAAGATCTATTTTTGTATTTTAATCACAAAATGTTAACATAAGATTCATCGTGAGGTTAAGGGGGAAGACTTAAGATCTATTTTTGTATTTTAATCACAAAATGTTAACATAAGATTCATCGTGAGGTTAAGGGGGAAGACTTAAGATCTATTTTTGTATTTTAATCACAAAATGTTAACATAAGATTCATCGTGAGGTTAAGGGGGAAGACTTAAGATCTATTTTTGTATTTTAATCACAAAATGTTAACATAAGATTCATCGTGAGGTTAACGGGGAAGACTTAAGATCTATTTTTGTATTTTAATCACAAAATGTTAACATAAGATTCATCGTGAGGTTAAGGGGGAAGACTTAAGATCTATTTTTGTATTTTAATCACAAAATGTTAACATAAGATTCATTCCTCACTTACAAAAGAGACCGGGGTAGGGGGCAAACTTATTCGTTTGAGCTCCTTGGCGCGACTTGCGCCGTTTTTTGTTTAGGCATTAGAGGGGGCACAAATGCTCCCCTCGGCACAAAAAGTTTGTAAACACGTTCACGGGTCGTTTGATATTTAGGCATCGACAATGATCCTTCCGCAGGTTCACCTACAGAAACCTTGTTACGACTTCTCCTTCCTCTAAATGATAAGGTTTAGTGGACTTCTCGTGACGTCGCAGGCAGCGAACCGCCCACGCTGCCACGATCCGAACACTTTACCGGACCATGCACCGCCCACATTACATTTTATCTTCAATATATTAAAAATTCTCAGAGGATGGAGGGTCATCAAACTTATTTCGTTTAAATATTTTGAACTTACACGAACCAGTATTATTTTAATATAAGAAGATAACTGTATACTAACATATGTATAATTCTATCTATAAATTTTAATTGGCCTCAACTTAAGTTTATGATCATTTGAACCGAACCGAACCTAAAACAAGGGAGAATTATTTTGAACATTCGTTAACTCAAACTCGTCCCAATCATCCATTGACTTTTAACTCTCAATTCGTTCAAGAATATTCTAAGTCGAAAACTTACCTAAAATTTTATTCATTCGATTAACTTGATCCAAGCCTCCTCAACCCTCGATTATTTCATGAATTTTGTTCCACATATTGAAGTGAAGCTAATGGTGTAAAAACTTCTTCCGTCAAGCTCGATACAAGCTCAAATTTGAGGAACAATTTTAACCTAAACGCACTTTTGCAAGCTCGAACGAGAACTTATGATCCACTAGGTATTATCTCTCGAATCCTTTATGAAAGTTGCTCAAAATTCCCTCAAAAGGTTGTAGGAACAAGAACGGAGTCGTTTAGTGCCATGTGGAGAAAGAATTTCTCGATTTACAGTCGTGAGGCTTACTCGAGAGGATTGTTGCTTATGGTTTCGAGTATTTTATTCACGTAGTAAATTCAATTTCATATTAAAATATTATAATTAAGATCAGTCTAAAATCTCTTTTAGGGTTTAAAGATTTTTATGAAAAAAGTTGAAAAATCTTCGAAGTATCAAACTTGAAGACATCGATTGAATTTTCAAGAAGACGAATAATCGAGCCACGCCCTTATTCAAAAACGTTACTTAGTAGGATGTCAATAATTCAATACTCATCTAAACATATCAACGAACTAAAGGCCGAACCAAAAATATCAATAAGAGCGAAGTTAAAAATTCAACCTCGAAATCAAGACCTACTACACGTCCGAGAAAGAAGAATTAGCTTATCGATACAAATTCAATTTCATTTTTACAAACTAAAATTTTCAAACAATATGAATATCAACGTATTATCGATATTTTATCGACATTTTAAGAAATTAATATATTTACGTCCACGTTTAAACCTTGGAATTAAAATAAAAAAAACAATAATAATTACAACAACATGACATAACTGCTTACGACAGTAATCTACCGACGTTGGTCCTAAAAGAATTTTGGTGTGAATTTGGAACAAAACAGCGAGAAATTTGCAGACAAACAAAAGCAAAAGACGTTTGACTTTGACCAACTTGAACAATTCTTCCAACCAAAAAGAAAGCAATGCTACGTGGAAGTTTATTGGCTTCAAACGTGGATGGTCGGAAAAACAGGACAAAATGTCAACCATCTCTAATATTACTAATTGAGTTACAATAAATATATTTAACGACCCGATAATTTGATCGACTCGATCCAATTTATATAGTTTGGACGTTGTTGGAATTAATGCCTTGTACGTGTAGCTGCAATGCATATGAGGCTTTAATAAGACTTTGGTTTGCACGAATGTTTCAAGTAAAATTGTTGCTATGGTATTGTTTCCCTTAGAAAGCAGCTTATTCACACGTGGGAACTCATTGTTTAAATTGGGACCACAGACAAGTATTCATAATCGACACGTGGAAAAATAGTCCATTTCAGCCCTACATTCAAGGAAGAACACGAGAAGAAGGAACATCTTATCTTTTACTTCATCTTGTATCGTTATCTTGAGTAGAAAATGTTATATGTGTGTAGGAATCAACGTTCTAGGCTAAACCCATCTCATTTTTCCATCCACGCTCATGCAAGTGTCACCACTTATCTCGCTTGTAGTGCCTTTACTTAGTTTATATAGACGTGTTCACCGATTCCAAACTTCTTTGTCTACTTTGCACATCTTGCACCCACTCTCTAATTATTTAGACGACATCCTTTTATGGCTTGAACCAGCTTCGGTTTTAACAACTAGTACTCTCCTAGCTTGTCTTAGTGTCAATATTGAGCTGCAAACAACGTCATGCCAATAGTTGTTTGGTAACTATTGTTATAGATATTTCCTCTCACTTCCATCGTGGTGCACCAAATGGCTATAAGAAAGGTCACATAGGCCTGCTATGTCTCTTTTCATATTACGTCATCACTAATTCTTCCTCATATCGTGATACATATTTGTTCCACATGGATGTATTGAGAATGGTGCGTCGTGAGCCTCAATCAAAATTTCATCCCTTGACTACTTATGTGTTCTTTTACAAAGGTGTTTAGGCATGCATAAACACCCCTGGTAGACAACCATCTAAGGAATGAAATAACTCATCTATTGGCCCCGACATTAACCGGCTAAAAAATCTAGATGAGTTAGAATCTCTTTATTGAAATGAATCAACTTCCCTACTAGTTCTTCTATCTCGACATGCTCCAAATCAAACTATATGTGTGTTTCATCCATGGTTAAAGCTAATGTACGAGTTATTTTTCTACTTAAGAGATCTATCATTGCATCTTCCTTCCTCGAGTGATGTATTATGTCCACATCATAATTTTGCACCAACACAGGCCACCTACATTGTCCCATATTCAACAGAGGCTACCTTCGAGAAGTCTAACACAAACTCGTGATAATATCCAATTAAACCTAAGAAACTACGCATCTCGGTGATACCGTAGCCTTAGCTTGATATCACTTGGTTACTACTTTCGTTCATATATATATATATATATATATATATATATATATATATATCTCAACATGTCTTCTATGCCCACTTTGCGTGGTGGTGTGTTGGATGATGCATCGTCCTTCTCGATCGCATCATGACACTCTTCTATATTGGCCCGCATATGGCCGGATAAGGGACGCCACTTTGCTTGTCATGGCGTGAGGGTCACAACCTACTCTTTTCATAGCATGGTTGTGACATTCTCCCCCACATAACTTAGTCATCATCCTCGATGACTTACTCGGGTCACAATCATATTGCAGATTGTGACATTTATATATATGTAATTTAAACCTCAAAAAAAAGGAAAAAGAATAAGCTGTCCAATATATAATGAATAATTAAAGAATGGGAAAAGGGAAAAAAAGAGGGATAGGTTAACACTTTTATTGCTGTAAAAGACATAATAAACGTGTGGACCAATTTCGGATGTCGGGGTGAGACATCAGATATGATGTTTGTTTAAGGAAAAAAAAAAAAAAAAAAACGACACCTTACTTTCTCACTTTTGCGAAGCCTCGGCTTTGTATTTCGGATTTGTCAGACATCAAATACAGTTGGTTGGGTCAATATTAACATGCAAATCATCTAAATTTCGGATTTTCCAAAAGTTTAACCTAATCTATAACTCAATAATTTAGATTGGTTACTCTGAGTTGGTTGAGTTATCGAGTCATATGAATATATTTACTTAAATTTTCATCTCTATAATTATGAATTATGATAAAGTCTAAAAATTTGTTAATAAATATTAAATTCGTTACGACAATAAAAAAGATTAGTTTCTATAAATTTTTTCGTTATTAATTTTAGATAAATATTGTCCTCGCATTTTTTATTAATGGAAATTTTTATTATAATTTTATCATTTTTGAAAAATAAGTTTAGAAATAAAATATAATATAATATTAAATTTATTTAAAAATAAGTTTGGATAGGATCTCGACCCGCTAACAAAGAATTCTCAATTATAAGTTTAGTCATTGTGTTTATATCTATTTGATCCATAAACTTTTAAACGTGTCTAATAATTTCCTAAACTTTCAATTTGTCTACTTAAATATAAATTTAAAATTTATGTCGTTTAAGATTGTGATCCATTAATTTTAAAATTAAAAGATTAAATTTATAATAAAAAAAATAGATTGGATTAAAAAAAAAAAAAAAAATTGTGGTGGTTGTCTATGGGTGTGTGAGTGGCAAAAATGTAATAATCTAAAATGGTAAGGGTAATAGTGAAGCGGGCAATTGGTGAATGGTCTTCCTTAAACATCATCTAATGGCGAAACGATTCCGTTTGGTAATAAATGGGTTCCACCGCTTTCGTTGATAATATCTGAAATTTCCATTCCAATTTATGAACTCAACTACCCTTCTCTTCGGCCATGCCTTCTTCTGGGTATTGTTTTTCTTCCCCTTTTTCTTTACGGCTACTGATGTTCCTACTTTACTGTGCATTAGGGTACCCTTTTTGCTAATTATCAGCTGTTTCTCTTGTTTTTGAGGTGAAATCCTCTTGATTCTTCACTTTTTAGCTGTTTTAATCGCCCCCTTCACCTTTCTTTTTGTTGCTTTGCTTGAGAATATGCGGATCTTGCCCTTGCTTTCGATTCCATAAGCTTGTTCTTCACTGTTTCTATGTCTTTTCATGAGTTTAGCTGATGAATGCAAGTTTTTCCCCCTTTCTATGGTTTTTTACTTGGATTAATGTTCATGGATTCAGGGTTTTGTGTATGAGAAAAGAGGGAAAGGGTATTTCCTGCTTGTTCATATCTGTGTGGAGAGTGAGCTTAAGGGAATCCCTTGATATCTGTTTGAAGGTTAAGCATTAGGACAGATGGGGGTTTTTCTTGTAATGTTTTGATTGTTTTCTGTTTTAGAACAAATCATCTGTATGTCAATTTCCTCTAGGGTCTGTGGTGTATATGATAGACTAAAGCTGTTTGAGCTTTTGGTTTTCGTTTATATTCTGTGAAATCCCACGTTGGTTTGAGAGGGGAACGAAGCATTCCTTATAAGGGTGTGGAAACTTCTCCATGGCAGACGTGTTTTAAAATCTTGAGGAGAAGCCCGAAAGGAAAATGCCAGATAGGACAATATCTGTTAGCGGTGAGCTTGAGCGGTTACATATTTCTTCACATACCCAAGTTTGATTTGTGTAGACCTGGCTGATTAAACATGATCATTAAAACTATATGTGTTCATGGATAAGAACGGTAGCCTAATGAGTAATTTCGTAGGCGAATTAAGCTCAAACGAAACTGTTCTTGGGTTTTTCTTTTCACAATACATAGTTTAGGACTCTTTAATGCTTCGAAATCAAATCGTTCTCTATAGTTTATGACTCTCATTTCGTGTTAGGCTGTTTTTTCTCAGAATCTCGAAACAATTGATCCTGAAGTATTGAAGTAACACGGGTTATTTTGCTGACGAAAGGAGAGAGCCTGTAATAAGTTTCGGATCATTTTTGTTTTCCACAAGTGTCCTGTTGTTGCTCTGGGTCAATCTCCAATGCAGGAATCGTCAAGAAAGAAAGTTCCGAACCAATCTCATAGGTTCTACGAACAGCCACCGCAAGAACCTGGGTCGTGTTACTGGCCTCCTATGAACCATGGAGGTGGCTTGTACTCTGATGATGTATTCGAACAAAATCACTTACCATCTGAGGCTTTCAAACAGTACTGCAACCTCGAGTCATCCTCGGGAACTAGTGGTTACCCTCCTCAAAATTCTTCCTCGACTGCTAGCTTCACGTCGAATGGAAGCCCTTCTTCACACCAAGAGTGCCATTCGTACTCGTTAGACCCGTATTATTCTCCCGACAATAACTGTGGCTCACCTATCAGTAGATCTTGTTTAACAGATGATGCTGCTGATGACTTAAGGCACAAAATCAGGGAATTGGAGACTGCAATGCTTGGACCGGATACCGATGGGTTTGACATCTACTCGGTCGCTAATCCAGTCGATCCTGTATTGCCTGTGCAAGAAGCAGGGTGGAAAGATGTGGCTGAGATAATGTCGAGAAAGGATTTGAAAGAGATGCTTTGTGCTTGTGCACGAGCAATAGGGGAAAACGATATGTTGACTGGTGAATGGTTGGTGTCGGAGCTACGTGGAATGGTCTCGGTTTCGGGTGAGCCAATCCAGCGTTTAGGAGCTTACTTGTTAGAGGCACTTATTGCAAGGACAGCCTCTTCAGGCAATTCTATCTGCAAAGCCTTAAGATGTAAAGAGCCTATAGGTACTGAGATGCTCTCATACATGCACATTCTCTATGAAATTTGCCCTTATTTCAAGTTTGGATACCTTTCAGCAAATGGGGCAATTGCTGAAGCCATTAAAGGTGAAAATAGAGTTCACATAATTGATTTCCAGATAGCACAGGGAAATCAATGGATTACATTGATGCAAGCTCTTGCAAATCGACCCGGAGGACCCCCGAAAGTTACCATTACAGGCATAGATGATTCCACTTCCGCTTTTGCTCGAGGAGGGGGGCTCGAGATTGTAGGGAAAAGGTTGTCGCTTTTGGCGGAGTCGTTAATGGTACCCTTTGAGTTCCGTGGAATTGCAGGCTCTGCTTCTGAAATTCAACGCGAAGATCTTAAAGTTCAACCAGGTGAAGCCATTGCTGTGAGTTTTACCTTGGTGCTGCATCATATGCCCGACGAAAGCGTTGGCAGTCAGAATCACCGGGATCGAATCTTGCGGCTGGTCAAGAGCTTGTCTCCAAAAGTTGTGACAGTCGTCGAGCACGAGTCGAACAACAATACAGCTCCTTTTTATTCCCGTTTCCTCCAGACATTAAAATATTACACAGCTATCTTCGAATCCATAGATGTTACCCTCCCAAGAGATCACAAGGAGCGAATCAACGTGGAGCAGCACTGTTTAGCTCGCGACATCGTAAACATAGTTGCCTGTGAAGGAGCCGAAAGAGTTGAACGTCATGAACTTCTCGGAAAATGGAGATCACGGTTCCTCATGGCGGGGTTTAAGCCACACCCTTTAAGCCCTTTTGTCAATGCTACCATTGAGGCACTGCTAAAGAACTACAGTGATAAGTACACGCTTGAAGAAAGGGATGGGGCTCTATATCTCGGCTGGTTGAATCAAAATTTGGTTACCTCTAGTGCTTGGATATGATACCCACCAAGTTGTAAAAGACATCTTCCCACTTCAAAACTATGAACTTATGAACTTTTGATGATTTCATTAGAACTGATATATCTGTATTCACTAGAAGAGTTGTTGCTAATTAATACTTATATTTCAAGTATTTGAATTACATTGTAAAGATACATCCTGTGTAACAAATAAAACCAGGTGGTTCATATCATATTTGTACATGTATTGACGGCGACGTTAGAACGAACGCAGTTAACGCCAGAATAAGATCATAAACAACAAAGGGCAAACATATGGAAAAAAAGCAACTGGTGGCGTCTCATTCTCATGGCTATGGCCCTGTTAGTATTCTCCCGACGCTCGGCGGATATGGGTGAGACGAATGGTTTAGCGGAACAACGTCCACGCTTCGGCTCTCACTCAAGCTCTCTCTTGGTCCATGCTGGTTCATACCTCTATTGTGAACACTGAAATATGTTGGGGCTGAGTTTTCTTGAACTACTTCGAAGTTGAAATTGCCATTTGGAGCGAGAGCCTGCTGCCTGTACTCGTTTGATCTATTTTCACCAATGCCAACGCCAAGATCAAGGCTTACGGTGTCCCTGTCTTCGAGTCTATACCTCAATGGTGCGGTTCTCAATGGGCCTGCAGCGTCATGGCTACTAGTTTTTGCAGTGGGGACATCGTGATTATGTTTCCCTTCATATGTAGTTATAACAGCTTTTGGGTCATGAGATGCTCTTTCGACATGTTTTCTGACCGGACATCCAACATTTGTGCACTTGTAATAACTCCTGCATTTTTGGAATTGATAAATAGGTAAATATTGACATCAGAACACAGAACCTTCAATGGAAGGGCACAACAGTATGATTGTAGCTAAAATTTGGATACAAAAGCAAAAGCGAGCTAAGTACTAATATATCGGTTTCTTCAACGTATTTACACAGGCAAGCTCCAAAGAATTTCATAAATAATATCACCAGAGCAATAAATATGGATAACATTATACTTGAATGTATATTATCTGTAATAGCCCAAACTCACTGCCAGTAGATATTGTCCTCTTTAGGCTTTCCCTTTCGGGCTGCCCCTCATGGTTTTTAAAACGCGTCTATTAGGGATTGATTTCTACACCCTTATAAGAAATGTTAAAGATACTTGGCAATGCATCATATCATCATTAGAAAAAAAGAACTTACCTTGGGTTCGGGTTTCCTCTCACTACCTTCTGGCCATATTTGCGCCAGCGATACCCATCATCCAGTATATCAACCTCACTTAAGGTTTGAACCACGACACGCGGTTCCCTAATTGGCCTAACCATTGGGCATGCCTCAAAACCACCAAGTTCCATTTTCCTGATGAATTTGATTAAAACAGAACTCACAAACAGTACAACAAAACAGCGTGCTGCCTTTTCTTATGCACAATACTCGGAGAACATGTTAACTTGTAAACAAGTATACCTCCGCTTCAAGATTATGTCATTGTCATCAAGCTCATCAGGGTTCTTGCATGGCAGAGTTGTTCCTGCACCTTCGGTATTGCTATCATTTGCAGCCAGTCGTTCGGGAGTTCCATTTGGCTCAATGGAATGCACTGTCCGAGTGTATATGCTGCACGACCTGTCTAAAATGGAATATAATAGATTAAACAACCATGCTTAACACCCTGTAAATGGATCGAACTTATGAAATATTAAAGATGGAAACTAAATACACAGGTTTATTTCTCTACCATCTTGGCCAGTTAAAGGTGAAGGCTTATCAGGACCATCTTTCACAGAAGCACTGGCAGAATATCGCCGACTTGGCTGAAGCTTAGGATGATCATGAGTACCCTTATAGACAATATCGGTTATTTGTCCATCGTGAGAGCGCTCAAAGAGCTTTTTCACTTCACAGTTAGGATGTGTACATTTATAATAACTACGGGGAAATTCGCTCCCTTTAACATGCTTCTGTCCATACTTCCGCCAGTTATATCCATCATCTGATATCCTATCTGAAACTACTGGACTGCCACTGCCTTTTGGATCAGATTGTGCGGCCTGAGCCCTGGTATTTGTGTTCAGACTATGATTGAAATCGTCTCCATCAATATCAGGAACAGCAGCCCCTGAGGCAACTGGATCCATCTGGGTTGACCGATTCGAATCATTTGAAATGACATTGATCTCACTTTTAGTCATGGGTGGAGCAGTAAATGGTTGAGGTTGGCCTTGAACTTGAAGTTCACAAGATTGTTCATCTTTTCTATGACTCATATCTGCAGGAACCTTGGAGCAAACGAAAATCATTAGGAAACAAGCACCTAAATTGGGGGAACATCACCACTCAAATCATAGGCTAAACTATAATTCTAGTCTCTACACCAAGTACATTCTTGAACAAAGAACTTACAGGACATGAGGAAGCTGACATAATAAGACTTCCACTTTATATCTGACATTACAAAGGTAATGTCAACTTTCATACGATGACACGTGACCTTTTAGTTACTGTTTTAATTGGGGAGTGAAAGTCTGAAGCTAAATTGATAAATTTTCGAAGTATAGTTTTTGAAATGAAACAAATGAGTACAGGACAGAAATGTTAACACTAGTAATGTCCAAAGACTTAAATTGACAGGAAGATTGGAAATAGTAGGGGGAAAAAAAAAGTTCAAAGCAAAGAAGAATTAGATGTAAAAAAAAAAAAAAAAAAAAAAAAAAAAAAAAAAAAAAAAAAAAAAAAAAAAA